>NC_090646.1:352847068-353147068 GCF_040937935.1 Hyperolius riggenbachi | reverse complement strand
CGGTATTTTCAATGGCTTCAGACTCTCTTTAAATTTGTTTGCCCATCTGTCACGCTGGATACCACTAATTGTGATGGCAGAAGGTTAGAGCATCAACTCTGAGCCTTTGCTATGTGTGACTCATCAACACTAGGTTGATGAATTCCTGTTGATATTAAGGCCTGATTAACTAGAGTCTGGTACACATGCTAGAATTTTTTCGGCTGAAAGATCTGGTGGTGTTCCTGCCAAGAGCATTGTTCTCCTCCTTACTTGTCATGCATTGTGCCGTCATCCCACCTCCCCATCCATAGCTTCTGGATGACACCTGGCCCCAAACTGATGCCCAAGGGATCGAGTCTCTATCCCTGCAAGTGACAATATTTATGTCTGTGTGTGTACGCACCTTTAGGTTCTCTTGGGTTCGTAGAACATAAGTGATCCTGCAAGCTTGACCTGGTTTATTATAATTTTTTACTGTGAGGTAGCAAGAGAAAGCAACACCACTTGGGTCATCTACCACAGTAGCACAGGCTGCTGAAATGGTAGAGATCCGTGTTAAATCCAGCTATATGTGATAACGAACTCCATCCGAAAAGATACTGTGAAAATGACTGAGTTTATAAATTATACTTCCGGCAGCATGTGCTTGGAAATTTTTATTCATTTATTTATTTAATTTTTTATTTACAAAACTGCAATAAAGGCTTTTATGTGTTTTATATTGCTGCTGTTAACAAATGGTAATCATTGTTGGCCAACAGGAAAAACCAGAGTAGATCTCTAAGGTGGCAATGCTCAGGTTTACTTAAAGGGGAACTTCAGCCTAAACAAACATACTGTCATTAAAGAGACTCCGTAACAAAAATTGCATCCTGTTTTTTTATCATCCTACACGTTCCAAAAGCTATTCTAATGTGTTCTGGCTAACTGCAGCACTTTCTACTAACACAGTCTCTGTAATAAATCAATGTATCTTTCCCCTGTCAGACTTGTCGGCCTGTGTCTGGAAGGCTGCCAAGTTCTTCAGTGTTGTGGTTCTGCTATGAACTCCCCTTTATGCACACTGCCTGTGTGTTATTTAGGATTAGAGCAGCTTCTCTCTTCTCTCTCTTATCTTTTACAAGCTGGATAAATCGTCCTCTGAGCTGGCTGGGCTTTCACATACTGAGGAATTACAAACAAGGGCAAAGCTGTTTGCAGGAAGAAAAGAGCAGCCTGAAACTTCAGTGCATGGGGGAAAGAAACACACAAATGATCTCTTGAGATTCAAAAGGAAGGCTGTATACAGCCTGCTTGTGTATGGATGTATTTTCTATGTGTGGACATACTGTACATCAACCTACTTCCTGTTTTGGCGGCCATTTTGTTTGTTTACAAACAAACTTTTAAAAACTGTTTTTAACCACTTTTAATGCGGCGAGGAGCGGCGAAATTGTGACAGAGGGTAATAGGAGATGTCCCCTAACGCACTGGTATGTTTACTTTTGAGCGATTTTAACAATACAGATTCTCTTTAAGTTACATTAGTTATGTTAATTAGAATAGATAGGTAATATAATTTTTTACCCACCCTGTTTTAAAAGAACAGGCAAATGTTTGTGATTCATGGGGGCTGCCATCTTTGTCATGGGGGCAGCTATCTTTTTGGTTGAAAGGAGGTGACAGGGAGCAGGAGACACAGTTCCAACTGTCCTGTGTCCTGAAAACCCATCCCAGCTGCACACACTAGGCTTCAAATGTCAAATTCAAAATGTGAAAAAAAAAAAAATGCACCAAAACAGCAGAACGAGAACAACAACATCAGAAATCCCATCATGCTTTGCACAGCATCAGGGGAAAAAAGCCCGGGCAGTTTTCTTCTGTGCAGCTAAAAATGAGGCTTGTATAAGAGAAACAAAGTTCTGATGCTGTAAAACTGTTAAAGAAACACCAGGATGTACCTCCCAGGTCGCAGCTTAGCTTCCGATTGGAGGAAGCTCACGGATGCGGGCAGCAGCGGAGGATCGCGGATTGAATGCCACAATAATATTATATAGAAAAGGCATTGGTCTTTTTCTGCAAGGGGGTGGAGCAACATGTTGCAACCTGGCTGATATGGAACTCTGGTGAATCTTATTATATAGACGTCATGGTGACCAGGGTAGAATGTCAGCTTCTTGGCCAGGAGCTTTTTGTTCCCAGAAGCAGATACCATCTTAATATAGCTGAAAAATGCCTTTGGCAATGATGAAATGCCTTTTATGTTGCATACTTTCCATTGATAAGATTGTTGTGGTCTGCTGCATCTTTAAATATTGGTGGCCCACATATAGAATAGCAGTTTTGCCACGACCCTTCCACATGGAAGCCAGAAAGCAGTCATTTGCTGGCTTCTGGGTTGTGCTGCAAGCTTTTGCAGGCCATTGGGTGACATTATAGCTCACATATGACTTGCTATGTTAGGGTCACGATATCTGCACTGTATTGGTGGCATAATAGCTACACATGCTGTGGTGGAGTGCATACTATCTGCACATGCTGTGGTGGAGTGCATACTATCTGCACATGCTGTGGCGGGGTGCATACTATCTGCACATGCTGTGGTGGGGTGCATACTATCTGCACATGCTGTGGTGGAGTGCATACTATCTGCACATGCTGTGGTGGAGTGCATACTATCTGCACATGCTGTGGTAGAGTGCATACTATCTACATATGCTGTGGTGGAGTGCATACTATCTGCACATGCTGTGGTGGAGGGCATACTATCTGCACATGCTGTGGTGGGGTGCATACTATCTGCACATGCTGTGGTGGGGTGCATACTATCTGCACATGCTGTGGCGTAGTGCATACTATCTGCACATGCTGTGGCGTAGTGCATACTATCTGCACATGCTGTGGTGGAGTGCATACTACCTGCACATACAGTGTTGGAGGGCATACTATCTGCACATGCTGTGGTGGAGTGCATACTACCTGCACATGCAGTGTTGGAGGGTATAGTATCTGCACATGCTGTGTTGGGGGGTATAGTATCTGCACATGCTGTGTTGGGGGCATAACATCTGCTCTGGTTAAATAGGAGACGTGAGGGCTGCACATGTTAATAGGCTCTGACTACAATACCTAGGCTCAATGTTATGTTTTTCTACATCTTCATGTATACTCCAGCCCCCCAGCAGTCTGAAGTATGTTGACCCGGCCCTTGACCAAAAAAGTTTGGGGACCCTTGCTCTAGAGCGTTGCTGTCCAGTGGTGGCTCACATCCAGCCCGCCAGGCCTCTTGGTGCCAGCTCTATGTTGTGCACGTTTCCCCCTTTCTAAGATCGCTGAAGGTAGAGTGACAGCGGAGCGTTGTTAGCCAATGCTGGGCCGGCTGAGATGGTTCCTGATATGATGCAGTGATACACATTCTAACCGCATCACCCAGATCTCATTACTAGTCGGCACAGTGGGAGATGGGAAATTTGCAGCTGGAGCTGCTGCACTCCAGGGGCATGAGGGGCACTGACTGGAGATTAACGCTGGAGGAGTCACCACAAAGGTGAGTAGATTAACAAGACATTAGGGATATTGGAGGGAGGGGGTTGCTTGTTTTACTAAAGGGGAACTCTGTGGGGAAACTTCTGGCAGATTATGTGTATTTTTGTCTTTTGTTTTTCTTTGGAGGGGGGCCTAGCAGGAACCCTATTTATTGAAGTTGGCCCTCCATGTAGTCTGAAAAAAATGTGACCCTCCCTGTTGTTCGACAGTACTGCTCTACTGTATCTTGATAGTCTAATATTTCAGATTAATTAATTAGATTGAGTATACACAATGAAAATTATGTCTGCGGATGCAGACTCTAGCAGCCATTTTTGTTGCCCTGTAGTAACTACTATGGCACTATGGAAAATGGGTGCAGGAGTCCCGATCCAGGAAGAGCAGAGTGCTAGGGTGACCACAGACTGAATGGTGAACATGAAGAGTGAAAGAAGTCAACACCCTTTATATATAAAGGCAGACATTTTCCTGACCTACAGAGAGAAGCACCTCTCGGCACATATGTAGGCAGCAGTTGCTATTATGCCAGCACTAGCCACCAATTAGCAGCCACCACTGTGCCAGCAGCAACTGATTGGCAGCCACCACTGTGCCACAGCAGCCACTGATTATCAGTTGCAACTGTTCCAGCAGCAGCCACCAGTTTGCAGCTACCACTGTGCCAGCAGCAGCCACTAATTAGCAGCCACCACTGTGGCAGCAGAAGCAGCTGCTAATTATCAGCCACCACTGAATCAGAAGTAGTAGCAGCCAATCATTAGCAGCCACCACTGTGCCAGCAGCAGTTGCAGACCCTGCTATGCTAGCAGCAGTATGTCATGAAGATCTGGACGGTGGGACCATCTAGGATAGGCAACATAGGTGATAGGGATTTTTGCACTAAACTGCCAGCGCATTCCAAAGTAAACCTAAAAAGTTCTGAACCTTTTATAAAGGTAACACATCATGCATCAAACCAATTTTTTCATGGAGCAATAAACTCTCTCATTCAGAGCATCAGTTGTTAGCCAGGCCCCAAGGCTCTAACACAAATACTTACACACAAATTGGACCATGCTCAACTTCTTCCACAGATAGACAAGGACAGGTGCTAAACTTATGAGACCAAAATCAAACTCATACTAGTATTAACCCTTCACACTAAAATTCTTGTGCACAGTAACCTGTAACAAAGATGATGGTGAATAAAACCATTAATGTTGGAAAGTCTGGTACACACCATGTAACTTGTACTTTAGATCCCATTCGAGCAAGTCACCAGATCGATAATCAGGTCTGACATTGATCTGAATTTTAAAGAACTAATGTTCGTGTGTACACTGGCTTTCTTCTATATTCCATAATTTTACTGGATTTTTCGGGGAAATCAAAAGTAAACCAAAAGGACATACAAAAACTCAAGTTTGATCAGAAACAAAAAAATTATAGAACATGCAATAATGACTGTGGCTAAATTCTCCCCCCCCCCCCCCCCCCCAAAAAAAAAAATGAATAATGTATGCATGTACAGTCCCACTATCACACTTAGGGGTGCAGACTAACCAGCAAGCTCAGGGTGACCCAGAACTCATTGGAGTTTCTATCACACTTAGAACATTTATTTTTCTCACTTAAAGGTGTACAGGACCGACTTTTATTTTTTTTTTGGGGGGGGGGGGTGATTGCCCACCAATTTTTTGTTGATAATGTATGGTCTTAATAAATATGGCTGTGACTTATTTTATTGTTCCTCAGAGATTCTTCAAACTAATGTGTATCTTTACTTTTCTTCAGCAGTCCAACGCGGACGGATTCCTCCTGCTCACTCAAGTGCAAGCCCCACTACTGCTTCAGGAGGCGGCGAGTATTTCAATGGACAGCCTGTTTGTGAACTCATCTCTCAGCTTCTTCGGGCAGAACCGTACCCAGCCTCACGCTATGGGTCCCAGTATACTCAGCAGGGCAGTGTTATGGGCATTGACAACATCTGTGAATTGGCTGCACGGCTTCTTTTTAGCACTGTGGAATGGTCCAGGAGCATCCCTTACTTCCCGGAGCTTGCCATGGCAGACCAAGTTTCTCTTCTGCGACTCACCTGGAGCGAACTGTTTGTGTTAAATGCTGCACAGTCAGCACTTCCACTACATATGGCCCCTCTGTTGGCTGCAGCTGGCTTCCATTCTTCACCGATGTCTGCTGACAGAGTTGTCTCCTTCATGGACCAGATACGGGTCTTCCAGGACCAAGTGGAGAAGCTTAATCGTCTTCAGGTGGACTCTGCGGAGTATGCCTGCCTGAAAGCAATTGCACTCTTCACTTCAGGTAATTTTTTTTTTTTTGATGTTAGAGTTTAGAGGGCAGGGCTAAAACTACTCAAGACAGAAAATGTAATGTCTGGACATTGTTCTTAACCTCACGTTTTCGCCAATACTTCAAATACGTTGAAAATAATTTGACAGTTTTGCCTTAAAGCGGAACTGTAAACTTACTGTAAAGCAAACAGTTTCACTTACCTGGGGCTTCCCCAAGCCCCCAGCAGTCGTCCTGTGCCGTGCCGGTCTTGCTTCGTTCTCCCGCGCCACCCAGTCCCGTTACCGTCGTTGACGGCAACTGCGCCTGCGCGCCCCAGGCTACGCGAAGCTTTCTTCGCATTCCTGCCTGCTATAGCGTCCTGCACTGTTAGGATGCTATTGCGGGTTGGAACACGGAAAAAGCCTAGCGTAACCCAGGGCGCGCAGGCGCAGTTGCCATCAACGATGTTAACTGTACTGGCTGGCACGGGAGAACGGAGGCTCGTGCAGGACCGACACGGCACAGGACGGCTGCTGGGGGCTTGGAGAAGCCCCAGGTAAGTGAAACTGTTTGCTTTACAGTAAGTTTACAGTTCCGCTTTAAGGTAGATGTTAAGATGATGATGGTCACATGATCCAATAACTTTGTCCTTTCTTTCATGGGTCTGAACAGTGCAGCATGACCATGCATGCTTCCATCTGAAGCCTTAACTTGACCATTGAGGATACAATCCTGCAGCCAATCAATCGCTTCTGATCATAGCGATAACCAAATGGAAACGATTGGATGTGCTCATTAACGTTTGAAAACCTGCTAATCAATCTGATCAGATTGATGGGATCGATCCAAAAAATGGATCAGGGCCCTTTTCCACTACTATGCGGTTTGCGATCTGATTCCGATCGCTAATGGATTGCAAAACACAGAGAACAGTAAAACTAGTGGAAATTAGCTTGACACACGATCACAGCGCAATTGTTATTGCGATCACTTTTTGTAGTGGAAAAAAGCACTTAGTCCCATTAATCTGATCAGCTGTTGCAGTGCATTGTGAGTGCTTTTCGGCATGTAGTATAAAACATGAACATTACCTTGTACAGTTGTTGATATCAACAGGCTTTACATGCCTATCACATGAGGAAGTTCCCACTACTGGGAATAGAATATTGGTTTACTGGATCCCATAACTGTCTTATGCCTATTTTGTTAAATCTAACTCATTTTGTGTAACAATGAATTGGAGAACAGTAGGGGAAGGAGATGCGTACGAATGAAATTGCCGCTGGGAGACTTGGGCGCAGGATACAGCCGATATACGGTTTACTCTGCTCCTGCACAGTGTCCTCGGTGGCGTTAATTACTATTTCTCCTCCTGGTCCATGTGGATGGTGGGGAATGATGTAATTCGGCTATTGCTGGCGGCCGAATTACAGTGTTTTAAAAGTAACTTCAGCTCCGTCTTCTGACGGCGCCAAAGTTACTCAATGTGTGCTGCTATAGCCATAATTCCTATTGTGGCCTATGGTGGCGCCGGCTGCACTCAAATCTCCTGTGCTGTATTCCACGCGTTCAAAGGAGATGGCCTCTGCTTTAAATTGCTCATACATTATCCAGTTGAATACTTTTTAATCTTGTATTGTTTTAATTTGACTTTTTGTTCTTTGAAGGGATTATAAACTTTTGTTTAAAAATACATACTGGTAAATTAAATCCATACTGCACAAGCCATTTTATAATTGGATGTTTTAAAAATGATTACCGTATATACTTGAGTATAAGCTGACCCCCAACTTTTACCTAAACAAACTGGAAAAAGATATCGACTTGTGTATAAGCCGAGGGTAGGAAATGGCATGGTGAAGATGGAATTTCAGGGTGAATCCTGCCTGTACAGTCTTGTAAATAAATTCCCATATAGAGCAACTGAATGAAAAGTGAAACATAGGCAGTTTTACCACCATATGCTATAAGTTATTCCTGGGTCACTTTAAGTATAATAAGAGCTATAGGCCTCAATTCACTAAGCTTAACTCCTGTCTTTAATAACTCTTCTGAGCTGTTTTACAGTTATCACAATTATATCACCATGGTGATAACTGTAAAACAGCTCAGAAGAGTTATTAAAGACAGGAGTTAAGGTTAGTGAATTGAGGCCATAGTGTGGTTAACCACTTGCCGACCGCCCACAGCCGATGGGCGGCGGCAAAGTGGACGCCGAAAGGACCGCAATATGCCCAAGGGCGTTGCGTCCTTTCGGCATGCCGGGGGAGCGATCGCGTCATTGATGACGCGCGCTTCCCCCGGCAACTGGCTCTGCCCACCCGCGACGACAACCCGCCGGCCGTTCGGAAGCGCCGGCGGGTTGTTAACCCCACGATCGCCGCTACAAAGTGTATAATACACTTTGTAATGCATGCAAAGTGTATTATACAGGCTGCCTCCTGCCCTGGTGGTCCCAGTGTCCGAGGGACCACCAAGGCAGGCTGCAGCCCTCCATGTCTGCACCCAAGCACACTGATCTCCCCCCCCTGCCCCCGATCGCCCACAGCACCCCTCAGACCCCCCTGCCCACCTCCCAGACCACTGTTTACACCCAATCACTCCCCTAATCACCCATCAATCACTCACTGTCACTATCTGTTAACGCTAATTTTTTTTATTAGGTCCCTAACTGCACCCTGGGGACTCCTGATCACCCCCCCCCCCCCCCCCCCCCCCACCACCACCACTCAGATTCTCCCCAGACCGCCCCCCCCTGTGTACTGTATGCATCTATCCCCCCTGATCACCTGTCAATCACCCATCAATCAACCCCTAACCTGCCCCTTGCGGGCAATCTGATCACCCACCCGCCGTCAGATCACCTCCCAAGTGCATTGTTTACACCTGTTCTCTCCTCTAAATACCCACTAATTACCCATCAATCACCCCCTGTCACCACCTGTCACTGCTACCCATCAGATTAGACCCCCATCTGCCCCTAGGGCACCCAATTACCCGCCCACACCCTCAGAGCGCCCTCAGACCCCAGCCCTGATCACTTCGCCAGTGCATTGCTTGCATCTATTCCCCCCACTAATCACACCTTGAGACACCCATCAATCACCTCCTGTCACCCCCTAGCACACCTACCCATCAGATCAGGCCCTAATTTGCCCCGTGTGGGCTCCTGATCACTCCGCCAAACCCTCAGATTTCCCTCAAACCCCCTTCCGATCACCTCCCCCGTGCATTGATTGCATCTATTTTCCCCTCTAACCACCCCCTGAGACACCCATCAATCACCTCCTGTCACCCCCCTAGCACTCCTATCCATCAGATCAGGCCCAATACAACCTGTCATCTAAAAGGCCACCCTGCTTATATAGTAGCTGATTCTAGAGAAACAGACACGTATGTCCCTCTGTTTCTGACCACTTTCACCGAGTAATTATATGCCACCCTGCTTATGACCGGTTCCACAAAATTCGCCCCCTCATAGACCACCTGTCATTAAAATTTGCAGATGCTTACACCCCTGAACAGTCATTTTGAGACATTTGGTTTCCAGACTACTCACGGTTTTGGGCCCGTAAAATGCCAGGGCAGTATAGGAACCCCACAAGTGACCCCTTTTTAGAAAAAAGACACCCCAAGGTATTCTGTTAGGTGTATGACGAGTTCATAGAAGATTTTATTTTTTGTCAAAAATTTGAAATTTATTTTTGTTTTTTCACAAAAGTGTCATTTTTCACTAACTTGTGACAAAAAATAAAATCTTCTATGAACTCACTATACTCCTAACGGAATACCTTGGGGTGTCTTCTTTCTAAAATGGGGTCACTTGTGGCGTTCCTATACTGCCCTGGCATTTTAGGGGCCCTAAACCGTGAGGAGTAGTCTAGAAAACAAATGCCTCAAAATGACCTGTGAACAGGACGTTGGGCCTCTTAGCGCACCTAGGCTGCAAAAAAGTGTCACACATGTCGTATCGCCGTACTCAGGAGAAGTAGTATAATGTGTTTTGGGGTGTATTTTTACACATACCCATGCTGGGTGGGAGAAATCTCTCTGTAAATGGACAATTGTATGTAAAAAAAAAAAAAAATCAAAAATTTGTCATTTACAGAGATATTTCTCCCACCCAGCATGGGTATATCTAGAAATACACCACAAAACACATTATACTACTACTTCTGAGCACGGCAGTACCACATGTGTAGCACTTTTTTGCAGCCTAACTGCGCTAAGGGGCCCAAAGTCCAATGAGTACCTTTAGGATTTAACAGGTCATTTTGAGACATTTGGGTTCAAGACTACTCCTCACGGTTTAGGGCCCCTAAAATGCCACGGCAGTACAGGAACCTCACAAGTGACCCCATTTTAGAAAGAAGACACCCCAAGGTATTCTGTTAGATGTATGACGAGTTCATAGAAGATTTTATTTTTTGTCACACGTTAGCGGAAATTGATTTGCATTGGGTTTTTTTCACAAAGTGTCAATTTCCGCTAACTTGTGACAAAAAAAAATCTTCTATAAACTCACCATACTCCTAACAGAATACCTTGGGGTGTCTTCTTTCTAAAATGGAGTCACTTGTGGGGTTCCTATACTGCCCTAAAATTTTAGGGGCCTTAAACCGTGAGGAGTAGTCTAGAATCCAAATGCCTTAAAATGACCTGTGAATAGGACGTTAGGCCCCTTAGCGAACCTAGGTTGCAAAGTGGTATCACCGTACTCAGAAGAAGTAGTATAATGTGTTTTGGGGTGTATTTTTACACATACCCATGCTGGGTGGGAGAAATCTCTCTGTAAATGGACAATTGTGTGTAAAAAAAAAAAAAAAATAATCAAAAAATTGTCATTTACAGAGATCTTTCTCCCACCCAGCATGGGTATGTGTAAAAATACACCCCAAAACACATTATACTACTACTCCTGAGTACAGCGGTAACACGTGTGGCACTTTTTTGCACCCCAACTGCGCTAAGGGGCCCAAAGTCCAATAAGTACCTTTTAGGATTTCACAGGTCGTTTTGCGACATTTGGTTTCAAGACTACTCCTCACGGTTTAGGGCCCCTAAAATGCCAGGGCAGTATAGGAACCCCACAAATGACCCCATTTTAGAAAGAAGACACCCAAAGGTATTCCGTTAGGAGTATGGTGAGTTCATAGAAGATTTTATTTTTTGTCACAAGTTAGCGTAAAATGACAATTTGTGAAAAAAAAAAAAAACAATTAAAATCAATTTCCGAATCTGCAGTGGTCTGAATGGAGAAAAAAGCTCTGGTCCTTAAGGGGTGGAAAGACTGTGGTCCTCAAGTGGTTAAATAATAACCACAATAGCAGTCTTCTCTCCCACCATACATGTATTGGAAGTGTGCCCCCACTCTGCACAAATGTAACACCCCCAGTGCATCCCATCAATAAACATAGTAGAGCTGTGCCGCAAATGGCTGTGTCCCTCCCTCCCCCCCCCCCCCCCCTTCCTGCTGTTCTTGAGACTGATGCCTGCAATAGCTCTGTCATTCCCCCTACATGTAATGGAAGTGCCCCTCCGGTGCATGCCAGACTCACAGAGCCGCGCTGTCAGTATCCTCTTTACTTCAGAGCTTCAGGTCGGGGGGCATGCCTTTGAGCCATGTCTGCCATTCACTCTCACTGATCCGTGCCATCAGGTATCCGATGCTTCTGAGCTCTGGGTCACCGCAGCATTGTGGCCGGGGGGGGCGGGCATTTGCATATGCAGATCAGTCCTGACAGGATCTGCCACTTGCATACCTGATGTTTAACTCTTTCAGGCAGAGGAAGAAAAAAAAGGAACACAGCATAGTTATTTGTGTGCTTGGCACTATACATACACATGTCTATCTCATCATGTCACCTCGAGTATCCTTGAAGGTTAAGGGACATGCCCACCTTATCTTTGAATATGAATGTCTGTCAGTGTCAGACACCTGGAAAGTAAGAGACAGTGATAAGGTTGCTGCAGGTGTGTGTGCGTGCTAAATGCATGTAGTTGTACTGGAAGAGATTTTGTTTTTGTTTTGTTTTTTAACCTCCACAAAAGTTTTGATAACCTTTAAAGCAGTGGATACTTTTTGATACTCAAATACTGAGTTAAACAGTGTTTAGCTATTGAGTGAGATTAGTAATGCATGCTTTTCTTTGACTTTCAGATGCCTGTGGCCTCACTGATCCTGCTCATGTGGAGAGTTTACAAGAAAAAGCTCAAGTGGCACTCACTGAGTATGTGCGAGCTCAGTACCCCTCCCAGCCTCAACGTTTTGGGCGTCTCCTGCTGCGTCTGCCTGCTCTCAGAGCTGTGCCTGCTTCCCTCATCTCCCAACTTTTCTTCATGAGGCTCGTGGGCAAAACACCTATAGAAACACTTATTCGCGATATGCTCCTTTCCGGGAGCAGTTTCAATTGGCCATACTCAACTGGTCAGTAGCTATGTTGATTTGAACTCTGGTTTAAACCTTTACACTACATTAGGGGCAACTCTATGCACCTTCCTGAGTTTGCCCCACCCCTCTAATGCAGATGACTAAGGCACTTCCAAAATTCATGGAGCAATGAATTTGTAATTTCTCAAAACTTTATGTTGCCAATAAACCCCTATGGATTATGGATTGCTGTCCGGTCTTCAGAACTGTTCAGGAAGCCACTCTTCTGTATCCATATTCTAATAGACAAGAATAAAAGCACTAATTCAATTTCTAGCAGCGCCATGTGGTGCTCTAGAGCACAATCTTATCACTAACCGTTCCAATGAAGATAATAGGTGATTCTCTTGATTATGCCTATATAGCATAGACTATACGATCTCTACCTCTAGTATATCCACATGTAATGTCCTAGAAGGAAGCTGCTGTGATGATTTTTTTTCCCTATCTGCTTGCCATTTTAATGACAGCTCTTTGGAATCTATTGTGACACAGAACCACAGTTATTGCCTTATATAGGATGCAAACTCTACACAAAAAAAGACAACAAAATAGAGAAACATTTGATTGCTGACTGAATTCTGTACTTTTACTTCTCCACAGCACAGGAGGTTCTCTCTCTGTGTGTCTCTCTCTCGCTCTCTGACACCCTCTCTCTTTCTCCTTTCACTCTGCTCTCATATTCAAAAGAGCTTCATTGGCAGGACCAAGATGCATACAGGCATTGCCAAAGCAAAAGAACAATGTAAGATATGAACGGGGCGTAGCCCAGAGGTGTGGGGGAAGGATAGAGGTAAAATGGGTAAGCAGTCTGTGGACATTTTTTCCTCTCCTCCTCCCTCCTCTTATCTCCTTTTCTTTTTCTTTTACCCTTCTTTCCTGTTTTCTCTCTCTGCTTCTCCCCTCTCCCTGTTTTCTATCCCCCCCTGCCCACCTTCCCAGTTTTACAATAAATGTTTGGAGTATTCATTTGTGCACTGCACATTTTCCTTTAATATGCTTTAACATTTTATTCCATTTTTTTTTAATTTTTAAGATAAATAGGTTATATACCTATCTTAGTACCAATAATGAATTGTAAGTAATTTTCTTTTACCATGCTACGTTGAAAAAGGAGAAGACGTGTTATCTGTATTTCTGAGGAAACTTTGTAAGAACCCACATGAAATGTTTTTTTTTTCCTCTTGTTCTTGTATTCTTTTAATCAGATTTAACTGGTTAACACAAATTTAAAACTGGGTCTTGTAAAAAAAAAAAAAAAAAAAGTAATTTCTGTGAGTGTGAAACATAACCACTTAAATCACAAAAACATTTTTGTTCCCTGCTCTAAAGCTGGCTGACTATTTATGTAATTTTATGTTATGTAATTCCCTCACCTGTTAGAATGCAGGCCAGGTGCTGGGACTTTCCTTTGCCTTACCTGATATCCATGTTTGATACAGGTGAGTGTACATATGAACAGATGTTGATATAGGTGAGATGTTATTCAAGGTAGAGTCAAAAAGCACTATTATAAAAGAAAGGTTCATGTTGTTTTAACAGCTGTGGATGATTGGGCTATGTATGAAATGCAGACCCCACAGGTGACTTCTCCTTTTTAGGCCAGTAGACTCATCATTTTGCCTAGATGTGGACTGTAACACAGGTCACAACATGTTTGGAGCAATGTCTATGTCAGTATAGATTCAATGTCAGACCAGTCATTGATTATTTTACAGTACAGTTAATGCACACATTTGTGTATTAATAGCAATTTTTCTTCCAACACCTGAAAGCAGCAATGTAGTACATAATGTCACTGATTTATTATTGTTGTGTTAAAAAAAGACCTGGATATGTATCTAAATCATATGTCTTTTTCCAAAGTAGGAAACATTTGATTCAAAAAAATGGAAAGCATTTTTATTTATCACACCTAGATACAAAAGGCTCCTAGAAGCTGTATAGTTAAGTGTCACATGGAAATATATTTTCTTCAAAATACTCATAATGGTACTCTGTATAAACCTGTCCATCGTGACCACTCTCTTTTTTATAATTAATTCCTTTACTTCTCCTTTTTAACCATGTATATGTATATTTTGAAATTGAGTTACAGCTTTTGTTTCACCTCAACTTGATTTGGCCCATTTGGTACCAAAGACCCCAAATGCAAGTTGATAAATTATATTTTTTGTTGATTGAACTAATAAACCACAGTTTGCAATGACAGGCAAAAGGTTATGTTGGTTTGCAAAGCCATTGTTCTTCTTGTGTGTTTCTTCTCCTAATTTTGTATGTAACATTCTGCTAATGCCAAAAATGGGTGTAAGGGAATCTTGCCAAAGAAGGAATGTCTAAATAAAAATAAAATTAGATTCAGCACCGTCTGAGGGTGGTACATTCTTTTCTTTACATATAGTGTTTTCTGTTTTCATTAACAAAATATAACCGACGTTCTGGAGCAGTGTGTGTGGTCCTTCCAGTGCCTGGATACAGTTTAGGTATCTGCAAGCGAGACAGGTACCGTAAAAAGGGTGCAGCACGGCCAAGGACATTTGTGAGCCTCCATAGACTGTAATGTGAATTACAGCTATAGTGGCACTGTGAGTAATTTGAGCGCCAGCAAAAGACTGAGCCCAAACTACAAAAAAAGCGCACTTTGTCCGCCAGCAATATCTGGAGGCCGCATTGCATCTTACCCCCACTGTACAATGCCTTGGAGGGGAAATGGTAATCAACGCCACCAGAAAATTTACCACAGCAGGGTGGGCCCGTTTTTTAGCTTCGCTATGCGCCCATATTTTTTGGCACCCTTTTTACATGCACGCCTCTGCAAGACCTATATTCATAATGTTTAAACAGGAAGAGGAGATGATTTGTATGGCCAGGTGCCGGTGGTATAAGATGGCTGTACAGTTTAACTGGAATGAAAGCGTTTTCATATGAATCCTGAGAAAAAGTGATCTACATGAATAATTTAGGAAGAACATTTAAAGCGATTGGATGTAACCAGCAGTAGGGGACATCAGTCAGGGTGTAGTGGTGGTATTTTTAGATGGGTAATCCTTGATATCCATGTAGGTGCTGTTTCACCAATGATAAATAATAGGTTTCTAATCCAAGTACAGACTTGACATTGCCTGAAAATAATATGAGGTATTTAAGGTTTTTTTTTAATGGCATTTTTTGTTGGCAGCCTAGAGTTTCACACCTCTAGCTGCAGTTATGATATGGTAGGCTATCAGAGCAAATCACATAATTGTCAGGGAAGTTTTAGATCCACAAACAGGTAGGGTAGAGGTGTGAGTGTAGAGTTAAAGTACTCCTGAACGGGGTTTTGAATAATATACCTTTTAAATGTTTTATATTATTCTGTTGTGACGTGTCACAGCACGATCCCCCTCCAGCTCCCCCTCTATCCCCCACTGCACTGAGTCTTTCTATTGGGCTAGGAGGAAGTGTCCGTTCTTCCTCCTCTATGCCTGTACTTAGCTCCGCCCCCTGCACTCGCCGCTTATAGTTCCCGATATCAGTACCGCACATAGTGTGCAGGGGAGCAGCACTGTGTGCGGGCTTGTGATAGTGTATATTAGTACACTATCATTCTGACGTCAATAATCACAAGCCCACACAGCGTTGCTCCCCTGCACGCTATGTGCGGTACCGACATCGGGAACTATAAGCGGCGCGAGCAGGGGCGGAGCTAAGTACGGGCATAGAGGAGGAAGAAAGGACACTTCCTCTTAGCCCATAATTAACATTCTGCTCAAGTCGAAGATTTTGACTGAGCAGGAAGGGGGGGGGGGGGGGGGGCGCTGAAGGGGGAGCAAGGTGCTGTGAGGCATGTCACAGCACATGAATTCAAACATCAACGAGTATATCGTTTTTAGCCTGGTTCAGGGGTACTTTAAAGAGTAACTCCAGTGAAAATAATGTAATAAAAAAGTGCTTAATTTTTACAATAATTATGTATAAATGATTTGTCAGTGTTTGCCCATTGTAAAATCTTTCCTTTCCCTGATTTACATTCTGACATTTATCACATGGTGACATTTTTACTGCTGGCAGGTGATGTCACTGGAAGGTGATGCTGCTTTCATTTTTGGCAGTTGGAAACAGCTGTTATTTCCTGCAATGTAACAAGGCTCCCACAGTGTGATGTCAGGACCTCAGTGCTATGAGGCGCTGACATCACACTGTTGGAGGGGTTTCACAACAAAATCAGCCATACAGAGCCCCCTGATGATCCGTTTGAGAAAAATAATAGATTTCTCATTGGAAAGGGGGCATTTGCTACTGATTGGGATGAAGTTCAATTCTTGGTTACGGTTTCTCTTTAAACTGTGTACATGTACACAATAACTATCACCTGCTGGTCACGGTTAAGTTGCCCTATCTGGAGAGGGGTGGAGGGATGACAGCGTTTTCCCCAGAAGAAGAAAAAGGGATGATGTTGTGGAGCACGACGGAGCAATTTCCAGCAGGAGAAATGAGGAGAGTAAATTCTATTCCAGTGAATATGCCATTATGTGCTAAATCACGCTACTTTGACTTAGGGAGTCAAGGACGGCCAGTTCCATACTGTACATGTGCGAGTGTGCAAAGTACTCATGCATGCGCAGTATGGAGCTGCCCATCTTCGGAAACACTCTGGGTCTTGAGTACTTCTGTCAGACATACTATCTCAGAAAAAACCCCCACATATATAAGTAGATAAATCCTTTCTCTACTTACATAACATATGTATTGCACTGTCCATGTTTTGATTTTAGTGATTTGTCTACAGTTAAAAAAGAGAAAAATTTTTGTAGCATTTCCCATTTTAACTGTGCCTATTGTTAAGCCAATCCTTATGTTATTTACTCCCTTACTCTCCTCTGCCTGATTGTGTATGCATTGCCTGCCCTCCACTATAGAAAGTGCATTGTCTTAGCTTGCTATATATTGGCCAATCAGAAAGGAACAGAGGTGTGGGAGGGGAAAACAGGAGGAAAAGAGGCTTCAGTAAATCAGGTTGCATTAGTTAAGTCAGGGGAAGTAGAGAAGCAAAAAAAGGATAACCCAGCATGCCCTGCAACTGGCGCAGGTCAGGTTCCGGGTCGGCAACTTCTGCGCTCCACCGCGCAGGTCACGTGGCCTCTCCTATGTCATCAGGACAGTACTGCGTAGGCGCAGTAGTTCTGCACCTGTGCAGTACTGTCCTGATGACGTTTGGAGAGGCCACATGACCCGTGCGGTGGAACGCAGAAGAAGCCGACCCGGAACCCGACCTGGCGAGGTCGGCTGCGCCAGCGGAGAAGACCGGGAGCCGCCGCAACTGCGGTGAGGGCACAGGATGGCTGCCACAGGCTGGAGGAAGCCCCAGGTAAGTGGATCTTTATTTTTTATTTTAGCTTGGATCACTCCTTTAAGACAGAAAATCACTGTGTGAAAAATCTATATACTGTAGAAGCCCTTTATTCAAGCCTCAGTTATCTTGTGTTTCCAGCCAGCCCAGACACTACCAAGACCGAAGCGGCAAGCTTGGGCACTGCCATATCGACTATGTCAAATGCCACAATTACCAGCCACACCCAATGAGGGACACCTCATTGGTTTGCAAAAGAACAAATGGGAATCCTCCTGCAACAGGAAAATTCTCATTGGTTTATGTGGTCCAATGAGAATCCTTACTGTTGCTAGTAGGAATAACTTTTTTTTTTTTTTTTACACAAACCAATAGGAAGCCCCATGCTTTCTGGTCTGTAGGCGAACTGGGACAGTGCGGGCAATAGCAGAAGTGGCTAAAGTACCTTAGTACGGGTGAGCAGATGCAAAAACAGCAGCCAATGTGAACAATGCCAGCGCATCCACATCTTACCATGACGTTTAAGCATATGCTGTGTTTGCGTCCTAGTGTGAACCCAGGCATAAAGGGGGAAGGCTAGTGTGAGAATTAGGGTACAGAGGGGCTAGAAGAACAGCGGTATATTTATCGATATTCTACTATCTTTATTACGTGGTACCCCTCTTTTTTTTTCGCCTGTATTGCATGTACTCACCAAGACTATGCTGGTTCTTATTTTATTTTTTTCTTTTAACTTTATTCTACCAGGCTGCAAATTTGTGGATAACTTTATGGAATTGAGGGGCTGTTGAGTGAGGTCATGTTTTAACTCCCCCCCTGTTACATAGTTATTTTGGTTGAAAAAAGACATACGTCCATCGAGTTCAACTAGTACTAAGTACAACTCCAGCGCGTCCCCCACATACCCCTGTAGATCCAGAGGAAGGCGAAAAAAAACCCACAAGGCATGGTCCAATTAGCCCCAAAAGGGAAAAATTCCTTCCTGACTCCAGATGGCAATCAGATAAAATCCCTGGATCAACATCATTAGGCATTACCTAGTAATTGTAGCCATGGATGTCTTTCAACGCAAGGAAAGCATCTAAGCCCCCTTTAAATGCAGGTATAGAGTTTGCCATAACGACTTCCTGTGGCAATGCATTCCACATTTTAATCACTCTTACCGTAAAGAACCCTTTCCTAAATAAATGGCTAAAACGTTTTTCCTCTATGCGCAGCTCATGTCCTCTAGTCCTTTGAGAAGGCCTAGGGACAAAAAGCTCATCCGCCAAGCTATTATATTGCCCTCTGATGTATTCATACATGTTAATTAGATCTCCTCTAAGGCGTGTTGCGTTTTCCACATGTTTTATTCCTTGGTGAATAGTGGAGGTTATTGGCCTGTGCACAGGCAATTTCCTCTCCCAGAACACCCACAGTTAATGTCTTTGGCCCCTATACGCTTGTGTAGCTACTTACCCAGATGGAAGTGTAAGGGGGTACACCTTCCATGCACCTCCTGCGCTTTAGGCTGGCAGTCCTCTGTTCCCTGATTGTAGTAGACGGAGCCCTGCCAGGTGCACACATGAATACCTCACCACAGGTCAGATGATGTGAGATACCATATAGGTACCTGTGTGCATGCATAGGAGGAGGACCCAGGAAGCATGGCTGGGCTAAAGCATAGCATGCTGGTGTCACACTGTAGGGAAAGATTGCTCTAGTGCAGTGTCCGCTGTACAGGACTGTTTGTTAAAGGAAGACGGTCAGATTCATTAGGATTAATGATTGTTCAGTGTTCTAGCAGTAGTGGGCAGAGCTACGCAGTCAAGTTCTACAGACATGCTTGCTTTAGAGCTTGGGTAGACCTCACCAGGCCTTAGACCAGAAAAGAGCCTGTCTACAAATGTATACAAAAGTAAAGAGCAGTTTATGGTGGTGGATGCAGAAGAACGTTTTCAACTAGTGGTGTCCAAGAAATCCAATCAAAATTAGTCAGCTGTCTACCAAAATCTACTAAACCCTTCTAACTGATGGGTGGGGAAAAGCTTCCTGGTGGTGCTACATTGAGAATTGAGATGGTAAAATTGTCCAGCGACTGGCCAATTACAACTGGATGTGTGTACCAGGCTTAAAGAGAACCTGTACTGAGTAAAAATATTTAAAATAAATACATTCAAATGAACATTACATAGTTACCTTGCCATCAGTTCCTCTCAGAAGCTCACCATTTTCTTCTGACAATAATCCCTTCCAGTTCTGACAATATTTTGTCAGATCTGAAATATATCAGTTGCTGTCAGTAAAATATCAGTTGCTGTCAGTTATAGCTGAGAGGAAAACTGATGTACCAGGTAATGTCCATGTTTCCCTATGGCTCAAGTGGGTGATGTTACAGTTTAAAGCTGGCCATACACTGGCCCGATTTGCCGCCGTTTCGACAGCAGATTCGATCACTGGGATCGAATCTGCTGCCAATCGTTCGTGCTACACGCCGAATTTCGATCCTTTTCGTCCGATCCTGTCGATCGCTCCGTGCGGAAAATTAGCGTTGATCGCCCACGGGTAGAGAGCGCGTCGCTAGCGGCGTTCGAGTACCCAACGACCGACGCAATAGAGCCGCATACATTACCTGCTCCGCCGGCACGACTACCCCCGGTCACTGCTGCTCCGTGTCCGCGCTGGTCTCCGGCATGCTTCAGTTCCTCCTGCCCGGCAGGAAGTTTAAACAGTAGAGGGCGCTCTACTGTTTGAACATCCTGCCGGGCAGGAAGAAGTAAAGCATGCCGGGGCCGGAGACCAGAGCGGAGACGGAGCAGCGGTGACCTGGGAACTGGAGTCGCGCCGGCTGAGCAGGTAATGTATGCGGGCAGGGGAAGCGGCGGCAGCACCACCACAACAGATTGTGAACGGTTTCAGGCTGAAATCGGTTCACAATCTGTTTGCAGTAAAGGTAGCCATACGATCCCTCTCTGATCAGATTCGATCAGATAGGGATCTGTCAGTTGGTCGAATCTGATGGCAAATCGACCAGTGTATGGCTACCTTAACTGTGTGCTGACCAGAAAGCTGTTATAGGTAATGGCCATTTTCAAAATGGAGGATGGAAAATTCCCTTGATCACAGTGAACAAATAGGACACGGGACAGGAGAAAGACACTGAGGAGTAGACTACATGGAAGGCAAGTATGACTTGTGTATGCTTATTTTGACTTTTAATTTTCAGTTCAGGTTTTCTTTAAGGTAAGCCTGAAGGGAAAAATGTGCCCCTAATGCAGGCATGGGCAAACTTGGCCCTCCAGCTGTTAAGGAACTACAAAACTCCTGCAATGCATTGTGGGACTTGTAGTTCCTCAACAGCTGGAGGGCTGAGTTTGCTTATGCCTGCCCTAATGGGTACCGATTTCAGTAGAGAAAATCCTTTGGATAATCCAGAGGCTTGTCAGAGAGTACGCTCGGCTGCACTGTGCAGAATGCTTCACACCTGCACAGTAGCACAGAGCCGATAGGGCTCTGCATTTTCCGCTGTGCAGGTGTGAGGCATCATTCGCAGAAGGGAGTGTGGCCGCAAACTTTCAGAGGGTCCCAGCACTGGATTGGTGGTCTGGAGGAGGATGAAGGAAGCCTCTGGAGGATCGGGGCACTTCCAGAGGTTTCCCTGTACCAAAATAAGCATTTTGTTTTTTCAAGTTCAGATCAACTTTGTTTTAATAAGTGTGAAAATAAATCCTGCATTCTTTCACTCTGTGCATGTGCAACAATGCCAGATAGGCAATATAGCATCAAGCAGCTGGAGAGCAAGGCAGCCATCTGCATAGTAGTTCAGCCATGTTTAAACCACTACTTCTGTATGTCTGGAGGGGCTGTACACAATCTGCACATTTACTTTAATGTACAAATGAAGTTAAAAAGGGATATGGAAGATGCCATATTTATTTATTTTTAAAACTGCACATTGCCTGGCTTTTCTGCTGATCCTCTGCCTCTAATACTTTTAGTCATAGACCCTGAACAAGCATGCAGATCAGATGTTTGACTGCATTTTCTGTATGCTTGTTTCAGGTGTGTTTGATTCAGACACTATCTATGCAAAAAAAACTAGGATGTCAGGCAACTGATATTGTTTAAAGTGGACCTGAACTCTTGCACAGGACACAAGGAAAACATAACTGAAATGCACCCTGTATGTATTTAAAGAGTTTAGCCTGTGTTATTCCCCCTCATTTGTGTCTAAACACTAGTTGTAATTTGATCTCTCCCTTGTGTCACCTGACTGCCTATGGCAGATAAGCTCATTTGAAAGCACAGGCTGTAAACCATATGACTGCTTCCATGAATCAGGAAGTAATAATAGCAGTATTTGTATAGCGCCTTTCTCCTGTCGGACTCAAAGCTCTTGCGAGGCAGCCACTAGAGCGCACTCAGTAGGCAGTAGCAGTGTTAAAGTGGAACTTCAGCCTAAACAAACATACTGTCATTAAGTTACATTAGTTATGTTAATTAGAATAGATAGGTAATATAATTTTTTTACCCATCCTGTTTAAAAAGAACAGGCAAATGTTTGTGATTCATGGGGGCTGCCATCTTTGTCATGGGGGCTGCCATCTTTGTCATGGGGGCAGCCATCTTTTTGGTTGAAAGGAGGTGACAGGGAGCAGGAGACGCAGTTCCAACTGTCCTGTGTCCTGATCACCCCTCCCAGCTGCACACACTAGGCTTCAAATGTCAAATTCAAAATGTAAAAATAAAAAAAAAATTGCACCAAAACAGCAGAATGAGAAAATCCCATCATGCTTTGCACAGCATTAGGGGAAAATGCCCGGGCAGTTTTCTACTGTGCAGCTAAAAATGAGGCTTGTATAAGAGAAACAAAATTCTGATGCTGTAAAACTGTTAAAGAAACACCAGGCCTTTTCAGTGCTGCTGAGTAGATTTTTAGTCTGGAGGTTCACTTTAAGGAGACTTGCCCAAGAAACTCCTTACTGAAATAGGTGCTGGCTTACTGAACAGGCAGAGCCGAGATTTGAACCTAGGTCTCCTGTGTCAGAGGCAGAGCCCTTAACCATTACACTATCCAGCCACTGTGCAGATTTATTTTAGTATTTATATCACCTGTAACAAAAATGATTTTTGTTTAACCATTTAACGGCATTCTAATGTATTAAAACATCATTTTAGCCCGTTAATAGGAACATGACGTTTTAATACTTCGCGCGTTCCCGCCGCCGCTCTGCACGTGTGCGCGCCGCTCCTGCCGCCGTTTCCATCGGGTTTCCATGTTGAGCGATTAGGGAAGAGGACCGAGCGGTCCTCTACCCAATCGCAATCAGCGGCCACGTCCATTCATAAAACAGGAAGCTGTCACATTGCAGGAAAGTGTTCATGAGCGCCATCTTGTGGCCAAAAAGTAAAATTACACATACAAACACATACATACACAAAACGAATAAAATTAATAACTTGCATTACCAAAGCCCCCCCCCCCCCCCCATAGTAAAACACATGAAAAAAAAATCAGTTAAAAAAAATACATAAATAGTTGCCTTAGGGGCTCAGCTTTTTCCCATTAAAACACACTTAGAATAAAATAATTCTTAGCAAAATGTACTACCCACAGAAAGCCTAATTGGTGGCGGGGAAAAATCGAGGTATAGATCATTTTCTTGTGATAAGCAGTAATAAAGTTATTAGGGAATAAAAGGGAGGAGCACTGACAAGTGAAAATTGCTCTGGTCCTTTAGGGTAAAAACCCTTGGGGGTGAACTGGTTAAAGGGAACCTTAACCACTTTGCATCTGAGCAACTTTTACCTCCCATTCATTTGCCAATAACTTTATCACTACTAATCACAATGAATTGATCTATATCTTGTTTTTTCCGCCACCAATTAGGCTTTCTTTGGGTGATATATTTCGCCGAGAATTAATTTATTCTAAATCCATTTTAACAGGAATATTAAGGAAGAAATGAAAAAAATCATTACCGTATATACTCGCAAGCAAGACGAATTTTTGATTCCCAAAAAGTGGCCCAAAGTTGGGGCGTCAGCTTGCTTGCGAGTCATGTGGTCCACGGCCCCGCACCCCCCGCGGCCGCTGCTGCTATTACCTTAGCCGGCGCCGCTTCCTCTATTCCCCTCTCCTGCTCGCTCGTAACGAATTCACAGCAGCGCTCTCCATGGCTGCTGTGATGAGGCAGAAGCAGGAGAGAGAGCGGTTCCCATAGTAGCCGGCGATGCACATCGCCGCTATCGAAAGCCACGCTCTCTCCTGCTTCCTGCCTCATCATCACAGCAGCCGTGGAGAGCGCTGCTGTGAATTAGTTACGAGCGAGCAGGAGAGGGGAATAGAGGAAGCGGCGCCGGCTAAGGTAATAGCGGCGGCCATGGGGGGGTTACATTACTTACCCATACTGGGGCGCTATACTGGGCACTACCTACCTATTCTGGGCACTATACTGGGGCACTACCTACCCATACTGGGCACTTTACTAGCTATACTGGGCACTATACTGCGACACACGGCCAGCATTTCCTACCCTGACCTGGGGGTCAATCATTTTTTTCTGGTAAAAGTGGGGGGGTCGGCTTATATGCGGGTCGGCTTGCTTGCGAGTATATACCGTATTTCTCAGCTTTCGGCCATTATAGTTTGAAATGAATACATGCTACCATGTATTTGCCCGCTTATTACACCATTTAAATTATGTCTCTATCACAATGTATGGCGCCGATATTTTATTTGGAAATAAAGGTGCATTTTTTCAATTTGTGTCCATCACTATTTACAAGCTCATAATTAAAAAAAATATATTAATATACTTATTTGACATGCATATTTAAAAAGTTCAGACCCTTAGGTAACTTTTTTTGTAATTTTTGTTTTTTAATTAAAATTGTTATTTGGGTATTTTTTGATGTGGGAGGGAAACAGCTAATTTTAAATGTTAAAAATGTATTAATTTAATAGAAAGTCGTTGTGGGTGTAGTTTTACTATTTGGCCACAGTCAAAAAGTCCTGGGAGCGATCGATCTCGCTCCCAGGAAGAAGAATGAAGACGAGGAACTTTTTGAGCTCAGAAAAACCGCAGCGCCTGAAGAGACGCTGTGTGCTTTTCTGCGGGGGGCTTCGATCAGTGAAAGGGATCTATAATCTCTTTCATTGATCGCTGGGCTAACGGCCGGCAGCGGAGAGCGCACGGGGGCCCCCGCAGCCCAACTGGGCGAGAATGTTTGTCCAGTTGGGCTTAAGTGGTTAACTGAGAGGCAAATGGATGTTTGCTTTTAAACAATACCAGTTGCTTGTCAGTCCTGCTGATCTCTTTGGCTGCAGTAGTGGCTGACTCGTACACCTGAAACACGCATGCAGCTAATCCAGTCTTAACTTCAGTCAGAGCACCTGATTTGCATGCTTGTTGAATGGCTGTGGCTAAAGGTATTAGAGACACAGGATCAGCAGGAGTGTCAGGCGACTGGAATTATTTTAAGAGGAAAAATCCATATACTTCTCAGTTTAGGATCCCTTTAAAGTTTATTATGCTGTTGTGTATCTTGTAGAGCAGAGAGGAGTTCTGAGTTCAGGTCCTTTAAAAGGAAATAAATATGGCAGCCTCCCTATCCCTCTCATTTCAGTTGTCCTTTAGAGTCATGTCTGCTGTGTTGCTATGGCTCTGACTTAGAGAGAGTCAGAAATGAAAGTGATGTCATCCTCCCAGACCACACCAGCTCAGCCACAAGGATGTCATAGGAAAGTATACACATTGCCTGCAGCCTTCCACTACACAGTAATCAAGGAGAGAGCAAAAAATGAATGCCAGGAGAACAATGCCATGATCAACCAGGTATGTTATACACGTCAGAATGTATGTATACAGGCCACCATTAGAGAGGGGGAAGGAGGGATTGTCAACTAGGTGGTTTTAACAGCCATGGTGAGAAAACTTCAGCAAGGAAAAAAAAAAGCATATAGAAAGAAATAAAAAAAGTAATACAAAAGAAAGAGATGTTTAGAGTGGTTGAAAATGGGGCCAATAGTTATGTTGAAAAAAGAATGCTAAGTCATGAGCAAACGAGATATTTTTTCCAACCATATTAGGGTTATGGGGTGAAGCTAATCTAGGATGTATGATGATATGGGGGCACAAGTAAAAAAAACAAAAACTGGTGGAACTTGTAGCCTAAAGTTGAGAAATGCTGCATTTTTAAGAATACATAGTCCAGTCAGTGACTGTCCTGTCACAGCTTGCAATCTAATCCTACCATAATCGAATGTCCTACCATATTATTATTATTTATATAACACTGTTATCTGCTGCACTTTACAGAGTACACAGTCCAATCAGTGACTATCCTCGGAGGGGCTCACAATCTAATATCTACCACCATTTTGTGGGGTAAAATATTGGCTAATGTCTTTTTAAAGGTGGGAACCATTCCTATTTACTTGTTCGAGGGTCATTTTACACATATTTGGGAAGGAAACATGGGCCACCTGACTGGGTTACACAGGATGTTTTACTTGGCCCCACCCACCACCTGATGTGACCACACCTACCTTCTACATGGGGCTAAATTCCTTTTGAGGAGGCATCATGCCATGGGCAGTAAAAGCCCTAAATACAGCCCTTGGTACAGGAATTGTGTTCTGGGGGGAAGGATTAGACTGTCCAGCGATCAAATACAAAAGCAGCTGAGATCGAGGAATGGGAAGAAGGCCCAATGCATGCCAAAAGCCTCTAGCAGATCCGCAGAGGTTTTTGAATCAGATTTCAGAGCGATTCTAGGCAGTATGCCTAGGGTTGTTTGGAGCGTTTTTGTGTAGCAGATTTCAAATATTGTTACAGTAAAGCGGTTACTGAACAGCTTCTTTAACAAAAATGCCTGGAAAACCAATCTGATCTAGTGTTTTTCAGAGCGGTTTTCCACTTTCCTATACTTTAACCACTTGAGGACCCACCCTTTACCCCCCCTTAAGGACCAGCGCTGTGCTGAGTGATCTGTGCTGGGTGGGCTCTGCAGCCCCCAGCACAGATCATGTAGCAGGCAGAGAGATCAGATCACCCCCCTTTTTTCCCCACTAGGGGGATGATGTGCTGGGGGGGTCCGATCTCTCATGCCTGCATGTGGCTGGCGGGGGGGGGGGCAGCTCAAAGCCCCCCTCCAAGGCGAAATTCCCCCCTCCCTCTCCTACCTGCTCCCCCCCGGAGATCAGGGCTGCACAGGACGCTATCCGTCCTGTGCAGCCAGTGACGGGACGTCCCGTCACATGGCGGCGATCCCCGGCCGCTGATTGGCCGGGGATCGCCGATCTGCCTTACGGCGCTGCTGCGCAGCAGCGCCGTACAAATGTAAACAAAGCGGATTATTTCCGCTTGTGTTTACATTTAGCCTGCGAGCCGCCATCGGCGGCCCGCAGGCTATTCACGGAGCCCCCCGCCGTGAATTGACAGGAAGCAGCCGCTCGCCCGAGCGGCTGCTTCCTGATTAATCAGCCTGCAGCTGGCGACACAATACTGCGTCGCTGGTCCTGCAGCTGCCACTTTGCCGACGCGCGGTATGAGTGCGCGGTCGGCAAGTGGTTAACATTGAGGCAGAAACGCCTCAGAAATCTAAAAAATGCTGCAGCCCCCGAGTTTGCTTTTGTAGAAAAAACGAACCGCTGTGCTGTGCACCATCCCATTGACTTTCATTAGCCAAGCGGTTTTCCCCCTGCAAGCGTTTTAAAAGATGCTCCAGAACCGCTCTGGTGTGCACCAGCTCTAAGACAGGATGATGCCTACAAAACTGCGATGTAGGCCATTAAAGAGGACAGTGCCATATGTGTTCTTATATAAATTTAACGTGAGTTCAGGTACCCTTTAAGAATAGTAAGCAATTCATTACAAAAATTCTGTGCAAATCATCTTAAAATGATTGACTGGGAGAGCAGGAGTGGTTGCATGTAGATAACAGAATGCCAACACCACAAGACAGCTCTGTGCACCACAAGTGATAGAACTGCATAGACCATTTCATGTATTTAAAACCGTTTTTACTTTGATTGCTGTTTCAAAACTGAATGTAAAGCTAGGTTTCTTTTACAACAGTACAATAGTATTTTAAGTGTTAGACACTTGAATAAGTACAACTTACATGGAAGTTATCCTATCGTATATTAATATTTTAAAATAATGATTTCTATATACAATACTATATACAATTTGTAATATATATACACACGGGCACAGTAATATTTACTATTTACAATCCGGTTCTACAATACAGTCTGAAGTTTGAAAACTGGTATTAGAATCTTGACTTTATTTCTTCTGAAAAAGATGCTTGCAGTGTTTTAAATGCAGTGTTTTAAATGTATTCACATAGCTATGTGTGAGAGGAATCGTTTGTTAGACAAACTAGACTTGTATAAAATGCCAGTAAATTTGGCATGCGCACAGGGCACACGGCAACTTTACTGGTGCTTTGACCGGTAACACCGCCCATTACGGTATAGTGTATAGAGTGTAAAATTACTGTGCGCTGCTTGCACATGGCAAAGTTATCGGCCTTTTGTGTGTCAGGCCTATGTTCTTGAAAAATAAAAAAATATATATATATATTATACAGCTTTGTGTGCTGGTAAAAATTACATTTAATTAGAATATTTAATGAATGACAGCACTTTTTGCTGAAATAGAGGAAAAGTAACAGAGTTCCAAAAAAATAACTACTTGGCATGATCAATGAGATGCAAATAATTTCTCCTTGCATTAAAATTTCATGTTAATATTACACAGCTTGAACTTGTACCAATAAAAAGAAGTTATTATTCTGATTGGTCCAATTTGAAGCTGCATATCATTTACATGAGATTTGAATGTAAGGAGTAATTATTTCCATCTCATTGATCGTCCCTAGAAACTGCATTGTTTTTATTTTCCTTTTAGGCTAGGTTCAGAGTGGGCATTGCGCTCCCTGTAACAGCTGGAATGCATCAGAACGGGAAAATTACACTACACGTTAGGTGCATGCTGCGTCCCATACAGTGAAGCATACAGTTCATGAAAAAAATGCCCCCCTTCTCTACGCACACAATCACAATTAATTTGAATAACTTGGTATCTAATACCCTTTCCAATTATACCTTAAAGGAATACTATCGATTTACATTTTTTTTTCAATTGACACAGGAATTGTTTGGGAAGTGCTGCTAAGTACTGGTGTATACATTTTAGTAGCAACTTCTTTGTTTACTGTTAGCAAAATACATTCAAACTTTACTGATGCCAAAACTGATGGCTGACTGAGCCATGAGGAGAGGGGAAATTCCCCTCACACTTGATCAGTTAACTCTATGTGCAGCTCTGTGTGTGACAGAGAGAGAGAGAGACAGGACACAGGAGCTGCAGCTGTTGGGAGCTCTGTTTCTGACTGACCTGTCTGAAGAGAGCAGAGGAAATGTAACTAATTGTCACAGCTTTTTGATACTGTTTTTGCTTTCAGAGTTTGATATGTTTGATATTTGCTTTCTGTAGTCTGATATGCAACTCTGGCTGTGCATTGAAGCAGACACCCCTTCTGCAATTGATTTGTCCCAATATAGCTAAATCCTATCCTCAATAAATTACAGCTTTTGCCTCTGATATTTAACATGAAAAGTAGGAAAATGTTTACACAGCTACTTAGACATTATTTGCACACTGTCATTTTAGAACACTTGGGTATCGATAGTATTCCTTTAAGATATCTTTGATTATTCTCATCTGTAATAGCAAAAGCAACATTAATGCAGGTTTAACTGGACATATCTCTGTTCTCACACTAATCTAATTCACTTATATTGATATTTCTGAGTACAGTATTCATCACCATCATGTGAACTGAAGAATTTTCCTGGATTAGTGACAAATGTCTTCGGAAAAAAAAAAAAAAAAAAAAAAAAAGCTGTATTCACTCTGATACTGTAGTTGAAAAATGTCTCCTCCAGGAAGGTTATGCAAATGTATTTGTGTTATAATCAGATGTATGTATTGCTAAAAAAATTGGCTATTACCAATGTGTGAAACCAATTGTAAAAAGAATAAATGCATGTCGCCCAATGAAACTGTACAGTAATAAGCTATCCTTATGCAACAAACACAACTAAGCTACAGTGAGCCTAATAGCAAGACGATTTCCAAGCCTGCATAGCAACAGTCCATATGGCTGTAAACAAGAAACAGTTATCAGCTATATCAGATCAAAATATACAATGACCACATTTCCAATATAAAAATATTCTTTGACAAGGAATTATTTAATCGTGGAGTTGGCTGCCCTCTTGTGGTTTCTCATGAGACTGCAGTACTGTTCTTCATGAATCAGCCCCTTCCTTTGTCATAAGCATTCACCATCCTCTTGATGTGAAACAGTTTGTTCCGCAGTTGTTTGGTTTCACTCTTCTTTGTTTGATAATCGGTAGTCTAGATAAGGCAAAGAGAATTATTAACAGGCTATTTTCAGGATTAACCAGAGAAAATGATGCAATGAGAAAGGCAGTTTCATACAGTCACAATGAAAATGTCAAGTTAAAAGCAAATCAAACTGATTTATTCATCATATTAAATACTAAAAATGCATCTTTTAGGCTACTTTCACAGTAGGACGTTGCGTTTGATGCGACGTTAAGGTTGTACAACGCAGCTGTAACGCTAAGTATATACATGTTCACAGTGCGACGTTAAAGTCGCACGTTAGAAAATGTATTTACTATGGAATGAAAACGGCGCATGCGGATTTTTTTTAAAAAGAAATGCATGTGCAACACAAGTAATGCAGCATATTCATTGCTAAATGCACAGCATGCAGCACTTTCTACTAACGCTACATGTTACACACTATCGCAACGTGTGCACTGTGAATGTCGCACAGACTTTCCATTGCTGTGCATTAAAATATTTTATAACGTGTGACTTTAACATCGCACTGTGAAAGAGGCCTTAGAGTCCCCCCCCAAAATAGAAATTTTTGAGTAAAATGTAAAAATTCACAACAATGAAAATGTGATATTTATCTAGAGCTCCACTTGTTGGTTTGAGCTTCCAAACAAAAGTTCAGAAAAGGTTGTTTCTTGCTGTAGTGTATAAAATAAGAGACCAGGGCCATATGCAATACATTTTTTTTCCTAAGTTTTCTTCCAGGTGATATTTTCACACCTTAGAAATGCCTTTTAAGCCAGAATAATTTTGACAATACTTCTCTTACTTTTGAAATTTTTTTCAAGAATGCTGAAAAGTTATTTTAAACAGAAGATGAAAAAATATCTCCTAGGAGAAAACTTAGAAGACGTGAATTGCATATGGGCCCTGGCATGTTTGGATTTGGTGCCATTTGGTTCGGAGCTGGCTCCTAAAAAGCAGAGTAATGTATTCACAAAGTCATTACTGATACTCTATTTCAAGTTGGCAACACTTTTGTATTTATTGCAGCATATCTCTCCCACCACTTGTCTAACCCTGACCGATCACCTTCCCCCAATGTTAACCCTTTTCTGATGCTTATCCTCTTTGCCCTACCATTAACACCTTCTTAATGTCTAACCCCAACATTAATGCCTTCCTGATGCAAATGCCTTATCTCCTAACATTAACCCCTTCTTGATGGCAAACCTTAACGGATCACCCTAGCATTAACTTCCCTTTCCTGATGCCTAACCCTAACCTCTCTTCTACAACATTAACACCTACTTGATGCATATCCTCAATCTCCTTGCCCTAACATTAACTCCTTCCTGATGTCTAACTATAACCTCCATGCCCTAACATTAACACCTCCCTGATGATTATCCCTAATGTGTCCTAACATTAGCATAATACCTAACCACTACTGAGTACATTAACTCCTTCCTGATGCGTAATCCTAACTCCCCCCTTCTTGATACATATACTGACTCTGTCCTAATGTTAAAGCATAACTGAACTGAAAATAAAGTTACGATATAATAAATTTTATGTGTAGTACTAATGGAAATAGAACATTCCTGTGGTCTCGTATTATTTTCAGTTTAAGGTCTGAAATAGCAGCCATAATAGTCTGATGAGAAAATCTTCATTCAGCAGCAAAACAAAAGAAGCAGCTGTTTAACCACTTGAGGACCTAGGGCTTTCTACCCCTTAAGGACCGGCCACTTTTTTTCCATTCAGACCACTGCAGCTTTCACGGTTTATTGCTCGCTCATACAACCTACCACCTAAATGAATTTTGGCTCCTTTTCTTGTCACTAATAAAGCTTTCTTTTGGTGCTATTTGATTGCTCCTGCGATTTTTACTTTTTATTATATTCATCAAAAAAGACATGAATTTTGGCAAAAAAAATGATTTTTTTTTAACTTTCTGTGCTGACATTTTTCAAATAAAGTAAAATTTCTGTATACATGCAGCGCGAAAAATGTGGACAAACATGTTTTTGATTAAAAAAAACCCATTCAGTGTATATTTATTGGTTTGGGTAAAAGTTATAGCGTTTACAAACTATGGTGCAAAAAGTGAATTTTCTCATTTTCAAGCATCTATGACTTTTCTGACCCCCTGTCATGTTTCATGAGGGGCTAGAATTCCAGGATAGTATAAATACCCCCCAAATTACCCCATTTTGGAAAGAAGACATCCCAAAGTATTCACTGAGAGGCATAGTGAGTTCATAGAAGATATTATTTTTTGTCACAAGTAAGCGGAAAATGACACTTTGTGAGAAAAAAAAAAAAAAAAAAAAAGTTTCCATTTCTTCTAACTTGCGACAAAAAAAAAAATGAAATCTGCCACGGACTCACCATGCCCCTCTCTGAATACCTTGAAGGGTCTACTTTCCAAAATGGGGTCATTTGTGGGGTGTGTTTACTGTCCTGACATTTTGGGGGGTGCTAAATTGTAAGCACCCCTGTAAAGCCTAAAGGTGCTCATTGGACTTTGGACCCCTTAGCGCAGTTAGGCTGCAAAAAAGTGCCACACATGTGGTATTGCCGTACTCAGGAGAAGTAGTATAATGTGTTTTGGGGTGTATTTTTACACATACCCATGCTGGGTGGGAGAAATATCTCTGTAAATAACAATTTGTTAATTTTTTTTACACACAATTGTCCATTTACAGAGATCTTTCTCCCACTCAGCATGGGTATGTGTACAAATACACCACAAAACACATTATACTACTTCTCCTGAGTACGGCGATACCACATGTGTGGCACTTTTTTGCACCCTAACTGCGCTAAAGGGCCCAAAGTCCAATGAGTACCTTTAGGATTTCACAGGTCATTTTGAGAAATTTCGTTTCAAGACTACTCCTCACGGTTTAGGGCCCCTAAAATGCCAGGGCAGTATAGGAACCCCACAAATGACCCCATTTTAGAAAGAAGACACCCCAAGGTATTCCGTTAGGAGTATGGTGAGTTCATAGAAGATTTTATTTTTGTCAAAAGTTAGCGGAAAATGACACTTTGTGAAAAAAACACAATTAAAATCAATTTCCGCTAACTTGTGACAAAAAATAAAATCTTCTATGAACTCGCCATACTACTAACGGAATACCTTGGGGTGTCTTCTTTCTAAAATGGGGTCATTTGTGGGGTTCCTATACTGCCCTGGCATTTTAGGGGCCCTAAACCGTGAGGAGTGGTCTTGAAACGAAACTTCTCAAAATGACCTGTGAAATCCTAAAGGTACTCATTGGACTTTGGGCCCTTTAGCGCAGTTAGGGTGCAAAAAAGTGCCACACATGTGGTATCGCCATACTCGGGAGAAGTAGTACAATGTGTTTTGGGGTGTATTTTTACACATACCCATGCTGGGGGGGAGAAATACCTCTGTAAATGGACAATTGTGTGTAAAAAAATCAAAAGATTGTCATTTACAGAAGTATTTCTCCCACCCAGCATGGGTATGTGTAAAAATACACCCCAAAACACATTATACTACTTCTCCCGAGTACGGCGATACCACGTGTGGCACTTTTTTGCACCCTAACTGCACTAAGGGGCCCAAAGTCCAATGAGTACCTTTAGGATTTCACAGGTCATTTTTGTTTCAAGACTACTCCTCACGGTTTATGGCCCCTAAAATGCCAGGGCAGTATAGGAACCCCACTAATGACCCCATTTTAGAAAGAAGACACCCCAAGGTATTCCGTTAGGAGTATGGTGAGTTCATAGAAGTTTTTATTTTTTTGTCACAAGTTAGCGGAAATTGATTTTAATTGTTTTTTTTTCACAAAGTGTCATTTTCCGCTAACTTGTGACAAAAAATAAAATCTTCTATGAACTCACCATACTCCGTACGGAATACCTTTGGGTGTCTTCTTTCTAGAATGGGGTCATTTGTGGGGTTCCTATACTGCCCTGGCATTTTAGGGGCCCTAAACCGTGAGGAGTAGTCTTGAAACCAAATGTCGCAAAATGACCTGCGAAATCCTAAAGGTACTCATTGGACTTTGGGCCCCTTAGCGTACTTAGGGTGTAAAAAAAAGTGCCACACATGTGGTACCGCCGTACTCAGGAGAAGTAGTATAATGCGTTTTGGGGTGTATTTTTACACATACCCATGCTAAGTGGGAGAAATATCTCTGTAAATGACAATTGTTTGATTTTTTTACACACAATTGTCCATTTACATAGAAATTTCTCCCACCCAGCATGGGTATGTGTAAAAATACACCCCAAAACACATTATACTACTTTTCCTGAGTACGGCGGTACCACATGTGTGACACTTTTTTGCAGCCTAGGTGCGCTAAGGGGCCCAACGTCCTATTCACAGGTCATTTTGAGGCATTTGTTTTCTAGACTACTCCTCGCGGTTTAGGGCCCCTAAAATGCAAGGGCAGTATAGGAACCCCACAAGTGACCCCATTTTAGAAAGAAGACACCCCAAGGTATTCCGTTAGGTGTATGGCGAGTTCATAGAAGATTTTATTTTTTGTCACAAGTTAGTGAAAAATGACACTTTGTGAAAAAAAACCAATAAAAATCAATTTCCGCTAACTTTTGACAAAAAATAAAATCTCCTATGAACTCGTCATACACCTAACAGAATACCTTGGGGTGTCTTTTTTTCTAAAATGGGGTCACTTGTGGGGTTCCTATACCGCCCTGGCATTTTACAGGCCCAAAACCGTGAGTAGTCTGGAAACCAAATGTCTCAAAATGACTGTTCAGGGGTATAAGCATCTGCAAATTTTGATGACAGGTGGTCTATGAGGGGGCGAATTTTGTGGAACCGGTCATAAGCAGGGTGGCCTTTTAGATGACAGGTTGTATTGGGCCTGATCTGATGGATAGGAGTGCTAGGGGGGTGACAGGAGGTGATTGATGGGTGTCTCAGGGGGTGGTTAGAGGGGAAAATAGATGCAATCAATGCACTAGGGAGGTGATCGGAAGGGGGTCTGAGGGGGATCTGAGGGTTTGGCCGAGTGATCAGGAGCCCACACGGGGCAAATTGGGGCCTGATCTGATGGGTAGGTGTGCTAGGGGGTGACAGGAGGTGATTGATGGGTGTCTCAAGGTGTGATTAGAGGGGGGAATAGATGCAAGCAATGCACTGGCGAGGTGATCAGGGCTGGGGTCTGAGGGCATTCTGAGGGTGTGGGCGGGTGATTGAGTGCCCTAGGGGCAGATAGGGGTCTAATCTGATAGGTAGCAGTGACAGGGGGTGATTGATGGGTAATTAGTGGGTGTTTAGGGTAGAGAACAGATGTAAACACTGCACTTGGGAGGTGATCGGACGTCGGATCTGCGGGCGATCTATTGGTGTGGGTGGGTGATCAGATTGCCCGCAAGGGGCAGGTTAGGGGCTGATTGATGGGTAGCAGTGACAGCGGGTGATTGATGGGCGGCAGTGACAGGGGGTGATTGATGGGTGGCAGTGACAGGGGGTGATTGATGGGTGATTGATAGGTGATTGACAGGTAATCAGTGGGTTATTACAGGGGAGAACAGATGTAAATATTGCACTGGCGAATTGATAAGGGGGGGTCTGAGGGCAATCTGAGCGTGTAGGCTGGCGATTGGGTGCCCGCAAGGGGCAGATTAGGGTCTGATCTGATGGGTAACAGTGACAGGTGGTGACAGGTGGTGATAGGGGGTGATTGATGGGTAATTAGTGGGTGTTTAGAGGAGAGAATAGATGGAAACACTGCGCTTGGGTGGTGATCTGATGTCGGATCTGCGGGCGATCTATTGGTGTGGTTGGGTGATCAGTTTGCCCGCAAGGGGCAGGTTAGGGGCTGATTGATGGGTGGCAGTGACAGGGGGTGATTGATGGGTGATAGGTGATTGGCAGGTGATTGATAGGTGATCAGTGGGTTATTACAGGGAAGGCCAGATGTAATTAATGCACTGGCGAATTTATAAGGGGGGGGGGGGGGTCTGAGGGCAATCTGAGCGTGTGGGCTGGCGATTGGGTGCCCGCAAGGGGCAGATTAGGGTCTGATCTGATAGGTAACAGTGACGGTTGGTGATAGGGGGTGATTGATGGGTAATTAGTGGGTGTTTAGAGAAGATAACAGATGTAAAGAATACATTTGGGAGGTAATCTGACGGCGGGTTTGCGGGCGATCTAATGGTGTGGGTGGGTGATCAGATTGCCCGCAAGGGGCAGGTTAGGGGCTGATTGATGGTTGGCAGTGACAGGGGGTGACAAGGGGTGATTGATGGGTGATAGGTGATTGGCAGGTGATTGACAGGTGATCAGTGGGTTATTACAGGGGAGAACAGATGTAATTAATGCACTGGTGAATTGATAAGGGGGGGTTAGAGGGCAATCTGAGCGTGTGGGCGGGTGATTGGGTGCCCGCAAGGGGCAGATTAGGGTCTGATCTGATAGGTAAAAGTGACAGGTGGTGATAGGGGGTGATTGATGGGTAATTAGTGGGTGTTTAGAGGAGAGAATAGATGTAAACAATGGATTTGGGAGGTGATCTGATGTCGGATCTGCGGGCGATCTATTGGTGTGGGGGGGTGATCAGATTGCCCGCAAGGGGCAGGTTAGGGGCTGATTGATGGGTGGCAGTGACAGGGGGTGATTGACGGGTGATTGACGGGTGATTGACGGGTGATTGACGGGTGATGGACAGGTGCTGGACAGGTGATGGACAGGTGATGGACAGGTGATGGACAGGTGATCAGGGGGGATAGATGCATACAGTACATGGGGGGGGGGGGTCTGGGGGGAATCTGAGGGGTGGGGGGGTGATCAGGAGGGAGCGGGGGGCAGGGGGGGATAAAAAAAAAATAGCGTTGACAGGGAGTGATTGATGGGTGATTAGGGGGGTGATTGGGTGCAAACAGGGGTCTGGGGGGTGGGCAGGGGGGGGTCTGATGGGTGCTGTGGGCGATCTGGGGCAGGGGGGGGAAATCAGTGTGCTTGGTGCAGACTAGGGTGGCTGCAGCCTGCCCTGGTGGTCCCTCGGACATTGGGACCACCAGGGCAGGAGGCAGCCTGTATAATACACTTTGTAAACATTACAAAGTGTATTATACACTTTGTATGCGGCGATCGTCGGGTTAACATCCCGCCGGCGCTTCCGTATGGCCGGCGGGATGTTGCGGCGGGTGAGCGGCGCCAGGCGGAGGCGGAGGATCGCGTCACGGATGACGCGATCGCTCCGCCCATGCCCCTACAAGGACCGCCGCCATTTGTCTATACGGCGGTCCTTGCGGGGTGCACTTCCCGGCCGCCAATTGTATATACGGCGGTCGGGAAGTGGTTAAACTTCACATTCTTGTTTTGCAATCTGCTTCTGTTTACTTTTCAGAGGAGATGGTATTGCATTTGACTGCTGTTTGACTGCCTCATTTCCCTTAGTACTAACCCTCTGAATCAGCACCTAACACTAATTGACTACCCTAAATTATGCTGACCTTTGGTCATCCATGTTGGCTGCAGTGTTGTCTGCTTTTGGGACAAAAACAAACCACTTGAAACCAATATTCTGGTGCCTGTCAATAAGGTTGTTATCAGGAACCCAATACTATATCGTGCATACTGTTACCAAAAACTCAAGTCAAAAAACTATACCAGGAAAACTACAAGTAAACAAGTATATTTGGAATGTTGCATATATTCCTAATAAAAATGAATAGAAAAATGATTTTTGTTAAACATAATGAAATAAACAAATATCTTAAAAACACTATATAAGCCCTTAAAGGAATACTATCGATACCTAAGTGTTCTAAAATGACAATGTACAAATAATGTCTCAGTAGCTGTGTAAACCTTTTCCTACTTTTCATGTTAAATATCAGAGGCAAAAGCTGTAATTTATTGAGGGTAGGATTTAGCTATATTGGGACAAATTAATTGCAGAAGGGGTGTTTGCTTCAATGCACAGCCAGAGTTGCATATCAGACTACAGAAAGCAAATATCAAACATATCAAACTCTAAAAGCAAAAACAATATGAAAAAGCTGTGACAGTTACATTTCCTCTGCTCTTTTCAGACACTTCAGTCAGAAACCGAGCTCCCAACAGCTGCAGCTCCTGTGTCCTGTCTCTCTCTGTCACACACAGAGCTACACATAGAGTTAACTGATCAAGTGTGAGGGGAATTATCCCTCTCCTCATGGCTCAGTCAGCCATCAGTTTTGGCGTCAGTAAACTTTGAATGTATTTTGCTAACAGTAAACAAAGAAGTTGCTACTAAAATGTATACACCAGTACTTAGCAGCACTTCCCAAACAATTCCTGTGTCAATTGAAAAAAATATATGAATCGATAGTATTCCTTTAACTACACCACTGTGTACAAAGCATTCAAATGTACAGGTATCACCAGAGCTTGTAATCAGTATTGTGGCAGGCATGGATAGAAGAGCCCATGACAGCTTCAATCAAGCTATTTGAGGAAAGGAAGTTGAAGAAAAACAGACTAGAATAATAGACATAAGGGCTTGTTCACACCACGGTTTGCAGTGTTTTTTTTTTTTTGAGCAGTTGCGATTTAAGAAAAACGCCCTAAAATCGCTGGTACAATGAATGCTTATGGGGTAGTTCACATCAGCGCTTCTTGTCTGCTTTCCGCCCAGCAAAGCAATGCATGTACCATTTTTAGGGTGTTTTTGCTACAATGGAAGTTATAGGAAAAATGCAAAACTCTCACGAAATCGCTTTGTGCGGCGATTGCATTCGCTTTTAAGAATAAATACATTGTATTTATTATTTTCTGGGTCAAAGAGTTCACTTCCTGACATGTCAGGAAGTGAAAAAATAGAATCACTCTGTAAAAGCACTGTGAAAAGCGATGTACACAAAATCGTAGCGCGCAGGTAAGCGCTGGGAGGGGGGAAAACAAATCACTCACAAAATCGCAAAACACTGGCATTTTGATTTTAGATGTGAACAAAGCCTAAGAGAAGGAGAGTGCAATGTAAGGCTCCATTCACAGACCTTCTATGATAGTTTGCTGAAACTGTAACATTTTAGCTGATATTGTTCCCTGATCCCTCATCTATTATGCCAGTAGACTTCAGGGTACCCAGATCGCATGGTGGCCCAAAACCACCAGGGACTTAAAAAAAAAGCTTTACTAAAAAAAAGTTAACCTTCTGAAAAAATTAGGGGATTTGCATTTATTCAGCTTAATGCTAAATATACAAATCATCCCTAGAAGCCAGCCACATATCAACAACCATTGGAATGAAAAGTTTGCCTAAAGCCTATTAATTTTAGAGTGTCAAACTAATACATCATGGGATACAGATGTTTAGGACTTATTTGTTCTCGTGCAAGGCATGGATTAAATTAGGGGGCCTATAACATAGAACTTGAGGACTGGGGAGTCGAGTGTTACAGTGTACCTATGAGCTTTGTACTCCAGCACTAAGGGCCCGTTCAGACTGCACGCGTTTCCGCCCCTCAAGCAGGAGATTCGCGCGCAGCCTGCATGCGATCTCCTGCAGTTGCCGGCCCCAGGACCTGACGCCAATTGGCGTTAGGCGGTCTTGGGGCTGCCGCCGCGTTCATGCCCATTGGCATAAACTGCAAATATTAGAGGTCATGCAATGTTATAAAAAAAAAGCCATATAACTGAAAATAAAAAAAATGAGACTCTTTACTTTGCTACTAATGTTCTATTTCTTAGCTGTACTACACATATAATTTATTATATCATAAGGTTTTTTTATTTTGCTTTAATATCACTAGAGGTATTTGCAATTATTCAGCTTTATGCGAGCAAGAAAGAGCTACCATGATGCATCACTACTGAATATGCAAATCATTCCTTTATGTCCTGAAAAGACAGGCAGATAGTTTAACACTGCAGTCCTCAAGTGGTTAAACTATGAAACGGAGCAGAGCTAATGACCCTTCGGACTTCCCTGCAGTAAAATCTTATCTGAAGTTGTCTTTTACTGTTTCTTTGACGTATAAGTGATTCAGAAAATAGCACTGTAGCCGACCAAGTTTAGTCGGAGAGCTCAGAGAAGCTCTTTTGCATAGATAACAGCTGAAGTTTCTTAACTCTTCCTGTACTGAAAACAATATGAGACTCATATCTGTGCTACTAAAGTTCTATTTCTTAGCTGTACTACACATACAATTCATTATGTCATAAGTTTATTTTCACTTCAGATTCCCATTAAGAAAGCAAATTTATATTTGGCAGTAGAAGACTAAAATCTAACCAACTTAAAGGAAACCAGAGATGAATATAAAAATAAAATCATACATACCTGGGGTTTCCTCCAGCCTCATCTGGACTGATTGCTCCCTCAGCGCCATCCTCCACCTCCTTAATCTTCCATAACGGGTCCCGGTATCTTGGCCAGTCGGGGCTTAATGTGCATGGGAGTACTACTGTGCAAGCGCAGAACTCTCCTAGTCACCGGAGCAACACGGGAGAGCGCACACAGCCGCGCTGTGCATGCGCCGACCAGCCCCAACTGGCTGAAGATACCGGGACCCAAGATCCAGGAGGCAGAGGACTGCACCCAGGGAGGGATCGGGCTGGAGGAAGCCCCAGGTATGTATGATTTTTTTCTGTATATTCATCTCTGGTACACTTTAATGTAGAAATAATACAAACAGAATTAAACAATTCTTTGTATAGCAATATCAAATGAGCAGGTTATATGAATAAACAGTGCCAACTTTAAGGAAAACAAATCTGAAAAGCAATAATGAGGCCTTAAATGCAGAGAGAATATGTATTGTGTATCTGGTAAGAATTTCTGTTACACTGTTTGATTGATTTGTATTTCTCTGATTGGATGATCATGTCTCACTTCTCTATCAGCTCTGGATCAGAGAATTACAAGTCAATCACTTGACAAATCAATCGTCTCCACATGACGTCCCTTTGAAGGAGAAATTATCCAAAGAGTTTTTATTTATAGTGGACGATCAAGGGAGAGTTTATGTTCAGTGAGTTATGGAACAGGAAAAAAAGGCATAACGCCTTGAGAAAGGATACTGGAAGGCTCCCAGTCTTTTAATTATTATGCCTTAATAAAATACTAACAAAATACTCCCTGTAAGATCTGGGGGAATCTCCTGCCTTTACTGCCTTTACTATCAGTACGTTTGCCCCAATCTCCTACACATGCTTTGTCCTGTGTGGGGCATCCTTGCTCAGACAAGTGATGACCAGTGAATTGTTCCAAAACTCAATTACACCCAGGCATTTAAAGGGGCACTATGGCGAAAAATGGTAAACATTTAAAATATATGCAAACATAAACATATAAGAAGTACATTTTTTCCAGAGTAAAATGAGCCATAAATTACTTTTCTCCTATGTTGCTGTCATTTACAGTAGGCAGTAGAAATCTGACAGAAGTGACAGGTTTTGGACTAGTCCATCTCTTCATAGGGGATTCTCAGCAAGGCTTTTATTTCTTTATAAAGATATTCCCTAAAATGGATTTAAACAATGATGCTGGCCAGCTTCTCTGCTCCCTACACAGTTTCTTGGCAGTTGGACAGAGCAACTTCCATTCACTAAGTGCTTTTGAAAATAAATATAATCTTGAGAATTCCCTATAAAGAGATGGACTAGTCCAAAGCCTGTCACTTCTGTCAGATTTCTACAACCTACTGTAAGTGACAGCAACATAGGAGAAAGGTAATTTATGGCTCATTTTACTCTGGAAAAAAATGAACTTCTTATTTGTATATGTTTGCACATATTTTAAATTTTACAGTTTTTCGCTGTAGTGCCCCTTTAAGTGTGCAAGATAAAAACACTGATGAATAGAAGCCAGAAATCAAACCAGACCAACGCAGGCAAACGAGATAGACAGTCCAGGTTCATACACAGAGAGACAAGTTACCAGGGGATATCGGAAGAGTGGTCAGTCAAGGCAGAGTTCAAGCAAACTGTCACAACGGTAGATGCAGCAAAACCAACAGCACGGGCAGTGAATTTTAAATAAAGGCAAACTTTTATATCAGTACTCACCAATCAGTGGCCAACCACACACAGTATCCACCAATCAGACACCCAGCCTCGCTTCCTGGTATGCTTTCAGAGCTGACAGTATGCTACTTAGGCCAGCGCCTAAGTGCATAGGTTGAGCATGTAACCCTATGCACTTGTCTCCCTGAGCTGCCAGACCACACCCGTGCACGCACTCCCGCAGAGATGCCAAGACTATAGACACAGAAGGGATGTCCTTATGGCGTACAAGATGAAATTGGCTCTGGTAGACTTGGGTGCAGGATACAGCCGGTATATGGCTGATCCTGCTGCCATACAAGTCCCGGCCGTGTTAATTACTATTTCCCCTCCAGGCCGCCATGGATAGTGGGGAATGATGTAATTCGGCTTCTAGCTATTACTGGAAGCCGAATTACAGTGTTTTAAAGGGAACATGAAGCACGGAAAATTATTTAAAAGAAACACATGACGTAGCTGCAAATGAATATTACATACTAACCTCGCTGTTAGTTCCTCTCAGAAGCTCACCATTTTCTTCTTACAGTGATCCCTTCCAGTTCTGACAAGATTTTGTCAGAAGTGAATTATACCAGTTGCTGTCAGTTATATATCAGCAGCTGTCAGTTACAACTAATGTGCTAGGTAATGTCTGTTTCCTTATGGCTCAAGTGGGTGATATTACAGTTTAACAGTGTGCTGACCAGAAAGCTGTTAGGTGGTAATGGCCATTTTTTAAAATGGAGGACGGATAAATCCATTGATCACAGTGGACACAGTGAAATGGGACACAGGAGAGGAGAAAGAGATTGAGGAGTAGACTACACAGGAGGTAAGTATGACCTGTGTATGGTTATTTTGACTTTTTATTTTCAGTTCAGGTTCTCTTTAAAAGTAACTTCAGCTCCATCTTCTGATGGCGCCGAAGTTACACTCTGTGCCTGCTATAGCCGTAATTCCCATTAGGGTCTATGGTGGCGCCGGCTGCGCCCAAATCTCCTGCGCTGGCTTCTTAGTGTTCGGTCCTTATGTAATCTCATATGTGAGTGAGCTACTTACTCTTTTGATGTCTTTAAGTCTGTTGTATTCCTCTGCCACCCCCTGCAATCACAAAATGTAACAGGTTAAGATATTATTATCACTATTATTGATTTATAAAGCACCAACATATTCCATGGTGCTGTACAGAGTAAGAAGCAAACATGGGGTACATAATAATACAGGCAATGGTATACACAAATTATTAACATTAGTACATCATACAGAATTGACAAACGTAACATGATGATCAGAGTGTATAGCAAATTCCAAGATACAAAAGGATGAGAGAGCCCTGCCCTTGCAAGCTTACCAGCTAAAGATATTGACAAGATGGTTTAATAATGGTATAGAGGGGTAGAGTGAGGTGGGTGTTATAATTCATTTAACCACTTGCCGACCGCACACTCATAACGTGCGTCGGCAAAGTGGCAGCTGCAGGACCAGCGACGCAGTACTGCGTCGCCAGCTGCAGCCTAATTAATCAGGAAGCAGCCGCTCGTACGAGCGGCTGCTTCCTGTCAAATCACGGCGGGGGGCTCCGTGAATAGCCTGCGGGCCGCCGATGGCGGCTCGCAGGCTAGATGTAAACACAAGCGGAAATAATCCGCTTTGTTTACATTTGTACGGCGCTGCTGCGCAGCAGCGCCGTAAGGCAGATCGGCGATCCCCGGCCAATCAGCGGCCGGGGATCGCCGCCATGTGACAGGAGACAGCCTGTCACTGGCTGCACAGGACGGATAGCGTCCTGTGCAGCCCGGCTTACCAGGGGGGGCCAGGTAGGAGAGGGAGGGGGAGGATTTCGCCGCGGAGGGGGGCTTTGAGGTGCCCCCCCCCGCCACCCACAGCAGGCAGGAGAGATCAGACCCCCCCAGCACATCATCCCCATAGGGGGGAAAAAAGGGGGGCAATCTGATCTCCCTGCCTGCACCCTGATCTGTGCTGGGGGCTGCAGAGCCCACCCAGCACAGATCAATCAAACCAGCGCTGGTCCTTAAGGGGGGGTAAAGGGTGGGTCCTCAAGTGGTTAAGCTCATAGCAGAACCAGCAACACAATTCACAGAACTGACGGACAGTAATCAGCGATGGGCTTTCAAGCAATTCTGAGTAGCAAGCTACTCGGCATTGAAATGCTAATGACCCGCTGATTAAACAGGTGTGACCACAGGTTACGGGGAGGTTAGCTTACCCAGAAGTCTTTGGGATTGTCTGCACTCCATTCCGCATCATAGGCGAACTGTTGGCTGTGTTCCACGACACTACCACGCCTTCTCCTTCAAGCCGGAAGGAGGAAGTACGGTAGTGAGTCATGGAACGCAGCCAACAGCTCGCCTATGATGCTGAATGGAGTGCAGACAATCCTGAAGACTTCTGGATAAGTTAGCCCCTGTCCCCCATATCTCACACCTGTTTAATCAGCGGGTCATTAGCATTTCAATTCCCAGTAGCTTGCTACTCGGAATTGCTCGAAAGCCCATCGCTGCCAGTAACCACTTGCAAAACACAAAAGATCCAGCCATCTAGAGGGGTCTTAACCACTTGCCGACCGCACGCTTATACCGTGCGTCGGCAAAGTGGCAGCTGCAGGACCAGCGACGCAGCCCTGCGTCGCCAGCTGCAGGCTGATTAATCAGGAAGCAGCCGCTCGCGCGAGCGGCTGCTTCCTGTCAATTCACGGCGGGGGGCTCCGTGAATAGCCTGCGGGCCGCCGATGGCGGCTCGCAGGCTAAATGTAAACACAAGCGGAAATAATCCGCTTTGTTTACATTGTACGGCGCTGCTGCGCAGCAGCGCCGTAAGGCAGATCGGCAATCAGCGGCCGGGGATCGCCGCCATGTGACAGGGGACGTCCTGTCACTGGCTGCACAGGACGGATAGCGTCCTGTGCAGCCCGGATCACCGGGGAAGGGAGGTAGGAGAGGGAGGGGGGTGAATGTCGCCGCGGAGGGGGGCTTTGAGGTGCCCCCCCCGCAACTAGCCTGCACGCAGGAGCGATCAGACCCCCCCTGCACATCATCCCCATAGGGGGGAAAAAGGGGGGGGGTGATCTGATCGCTCTGCGTGCACCCTGATCTGTGCTGGGGGCTGCAGAGCCCACCCAGCACAGATCACAACAAACAGCGCTGGTCCTTAAGGGGGGGTAAAGGGTAGGTCCTCAAGTGGTTAAAACCCCTGCAGAGATGAACAGCACATCCATCAGCAGGACCTGAAATACAGCACTGTGCATGAGGTGCTTCAGGTACTGGCCCTGTAGCCTCCCTGGCGGTATCGACGAGCTGAGTTCGTCCAGCAAAAACTTGCAAAAAACGTTAATGACGAGCTGAGCTCGTCCATGCCGACAGGGAGATTTCCTGTTTCTCTGCCCCGCCGGCTGCATTTTTTTCTTATCAGAGGGATTCCCCAGGATGGCTGGATGCCTGACTGCACGCTGTGGGTAGCGATCTGTGCTACCCACAGCGTGCAGAACAAGCATCCAGCCACCCTAGGGAATCCCTGGGCAGGCAGCGGGGCAGAGAATGTGCGGGGGATCCCCCTTGTATGTGGAGGCTATGCTGGCGGGGGATCCCCCTCTGTGCGGGCGGGGGGAACCCCTTTATATGGTGGCTGTTGCGGGCAGGGGATCCCCCTCTGTGCGGGTGGGGGGATCCCCCTTCTATTGTGGCTGTTGCAGGCGGGGGATCCCCCTCTGTGCAGGTGGGGGGATCCCCCTTCTATTGTGGCTTTTGCGGGCGGGGGGGTCCCCCTCTGTGCGGGTGGGGGGATCCCCCTTCTATTGTGGCTGTTACGGGCGGTCTATCCCCCTCCTCCCCCTCCCTCCCGATGTCCCCCCTCCCGATCTCCTCCCCTCCCTCTCTAAGCCCATTGAGTAAATAGATTTACTCACCGAGGGCTTTCTCCAGCGACAGCAGCAGCACTTCCTCCTCCATCTCCGAAGTCCCGGTCTCTGTACAGTTACATTACGAGGCTTGGTGACGTCACCAAGTCTCGTAATGTAACTGTACAGAGAACGAGACTTCGGAGATGGAGGAGGAAGCGCTGCTGCCGTTGCTGGAGAAAGCCCTCGGTGAGTAAATCTATTTACTCAATGGGCTTAGAGAGGGGGGGAAGGAGGAGATCGGGAGGGGGACATCGGGAGGGAGGGGGAGGAGGGGGATAGGCCGCCTGCAACAGCCACAATAGAAGGGGGATCCCCCCACCCGCACAGACGGGGATCCCCCCGCCCGCAAAAGCCACAATAGAAGGGGGATCCCCCCGCCCGCACAGAGGGGGATCCCCCGCCAGCACAGCCTCCACATACAAGGGGGATCCCCCGCACATTCTCTGCCCCGTTGGCTGCCCAGGGATTCCCTAGGGTGGCTGGATGCTTGTTCTGCACGCTGTGGGTAGCACAGATCGCTACCCACAGCGTGCTGGGGGGGGGGGAGGATCGGGAGGGGGACATCTGGCTACCTATAAATCTGGCTAAACACCTGGCTCACTATATACCTGGCTAAACATCTGGCTCACTATATACCTGGCTAGAAATCTGGCTCGCTATATACCTGGCTAAACATCTGGCTCACTATATACCTGGCTAAACATCTGGCTCGCTATATACCTGGCTAAACATCTGGCTCGCTATATACCTGGCTAAACACCTGGCTCGCTATATACCTGGCTAAACATCTGGCTCGCTATATACCTGGCTAAACATCTGGCTCGCTATATACCTGGCTAAACATCTGGCTCGCTATATACCTGGCTAAACATCTGGCTCGCTATATACCTGGCTAAACACCTGGCTCGCTATATACCTGGCTAAACATCTGGCTCGCTATATACCTGGCTAAACATCTGGCTCGCTATATACCTGGCTAAACATCTGGCTCGCTATATACCTGGCTAAACACCTGGCTCGCTATATACCTGGCTAACTATACTTGGCTAACTATACCTGGCTGCACATCTGGCTAACTATACCTGGCTGCACATCTTCTACCTATACATCTGGGTCTTATACTCACCATTGGCATGCTGATCCCTCGTCGCGTACCTCTGATAGCTTCCCCAGTGTCTTCTTCCATGTCCCTTGGCGGATTTTGATTCTTCCTCAGCAATCACATGTCCCCCGTTGATCGGCGTTGATGACACCAGGGTCACACAGCGTCATCAACATCTTGCAGAAAACACTTTTTTTTTTTTTAAATTGAATTCAATACAATAATCTGTATTAAATTTAATATTAAAAAAAAATTGGTTGCAAAACAAAATGGTTGCAAATTATTGGAAATTAATTGAAACACTTTTTGCACGGAAATCCTGGGGAAACTGAACGCCAGGGTGGTTAATAGAAAATGCTGCTGCTTTTTAAAGTCAACCTGAGGCATTTTTAAAATAAACAATGTGATACTTACCTAAGAAGAGGGAAGACGCTTGATCCCACGGAAAGCTTCCCATGTCCTCCTCAAGACCACTGTCACTGCCCAGGAACCTCTGACAGTTCATGGCTGTAATCCTGACCGCTGTATGTACAAGTGTGCGGCCGTACTGCGCAGTACAACCGGGTTCATACATGGAGGAGAGCATGGCCATGAGAACATGTCTGACAAGCATGGCAATATTGGGGGGGGGGGGGGGGGGGGAGAGATGGGAAGCATCTGGACTATCCATATGTAGGTATCTAACTTTTTTTTTTTTTAAACCACCTAGTGTTCACTTGAAGTTTAATAATGAAAATTCAAATTTGTGGATTTCATACAGCAGGGTAAGTTAGAGGCATATGTAAATGTAAGCCGCTGGTGAGCTGGGCGCAGAGACAGCCGAATTACAGCTTACCCTGCTGCCACTCAAATTTCTGTCGGCATTAGAGGATACTTCCAGGGAAAAAATCCAATTACCTGGGGCTTCCTTCAACCCCTGGCAGCTGTCCTGTGCCCTCGCCGCAGCTCCGGTAGCTCCCGGTCTTCTTTGCTGCAGAAGCCGACCTTGCCGGGTTGGCTTCTTCTGCGCTCCACCACTGATATCATAAGTGCTGCACTGCGCAGGCGCAGAACTTCTGCGCCTGCACAGCACAGACCTGATGATGTCAGTGGTGTAGGGGTGAAGCACAGAAGAAGCCGACTCGGAAGCCGACCTGGCGAGGTCGGCTTCTGCAGCGGAGAAGAGCGGTTACCACCGGAGCTGCGCCGAGGGCACAGGACGGCGGCCAGGGACTGAAGGAGGCCCCAGGTAAGTGCATTTTTTCTCCCCTGCATGTATCCTTTAACCACTTGCCGACCGCGCACTCATACCGCGCGTCGGCAAAGTGGCAGCTGCAGGACCAGCGACGCACATCTGCGTCGCCCGCTGCAGGCTAATTAATCAGGAAATAGCTGCTCGCGCGAGCGGCTGCTTCCTGTCAATTCACGGCGGGGGGCTCCGTGAATAGCCTGCGGGCCGCCGATCGTGGCTCGCAGGCTAAATGTAAACACAAGCAGAAATAATTCGCTTTGTTTACATTTGTACAACGCTGCTAACAGTAGCAGCGTTGTACTAGATCAGCGATCCCCGGCCAATCAGCGGCCGGGGATTGCTGTCACATGACAGGCAGGAGCCTGTTAGAGGCTGCACAGGACAGATCCGTTCCTGTGCAGCCTCTGATCTCCGGGGAAGGGAGGGAGAAGAGGGAGAGGGGGAATCCTGCGGTGGAGGGGGCCTTGAGGTGTTCCTCCCCCCCCCCCCCCCCTGCCACCCACACGCAGGCAGGAGCGATCAGACCCCCCAGCACATCATCCCCCTAGTGGGGAAAAAAGGGGGCGATCTGGTCGCTCTGCCTGGTGTTTGATCTGTGCTGGGGGCTGTAGAGCCCACCCAGCACAGATCTTCTAAATCAGCGCTGGTCCTTAAGGGGGGGTAAAGGCTGGGTCATCAAGTGGTTAAATACTATCCCCAACTGAGACGTAGCAACTCGGAGGGAGGAGTAATTCGGGGTCTGGCGATCGCCGGAACCCCAAAGTACCCTTACGTGCCCCACGCAGTATAACATTACTGCTATGGCGGCCACCTGCTTCGAAGTTAGATGATTGTTGCCATGTCAGAACACTTGTCATATAAAATGAGTACTGCATCATGCTATTTTTAATTGCAAATTAAAAGAGTATCACATACAGTACTCTATCTTAATTTTGGTGATGAGGCAGGATATAACAGTCTAATAGACCATTTGTGTAATGCTTGTATTCTACTTAATGACAAAGGAAGTCGTGGTATATAGTAGCAAAATCCAGTTCCACCATTTCTAATATTTATCCAGCTATTGAGAGTACACAGCTGTCTTGAAACCTGTTGTGAGTCAGAGCTCTTTTTCACTAGCTGCCATTCGATACGAAAATTGGATTGGTTGCATTTGGCAGATCTGTACAGCATCGTGATTAACATGTTAATTTGGGGTGCTGTTTTTCCAATAGTGTGATTTGTTTTCTTCCCCTGAATTGCAATCATTGGCCTGCTGCATTTCTGCTGTGTTTATACTTTGTATAGGAGTGCATGAAAAGCACCTAACAATCAAACTGCTATGTGATTGTCCCCAAAATTCGGCAATTCAAACTGATTTTCTCACCAGGTATTTTTTCCCTCCCATTTGATATTGCAAACTCACCGCAAACGCAAACCGCACACCCAGCAGAAGTGGAACAGATTATGGCGAAATAGAAAGAAATGTGATTGTGATCGTGTTTCTTAGAGGAAAAGGGCTCTCACTGGCAGGTTGGCAAGAGCTGAATCTGGTTATTTGAGATTCATACCTGATTACCATATTTTTCAGCATATAAGACACACTTTTTCTCTCTCCCAAAAATGGGCAGAAAAAGTCACTGCATCTTATATGCCAAATACAGTCATGACTTAGAATGCCTGTTGACACGACATGCTGCGAAGTCAGGGACTCCCTGTATTGTCCCCATATCTCCTCTGCTCCCCATGTTATCCGCACCCCCTGTATGAATAAAAGCAGCAGCAGCACAGCTCACCTAACCTATCGAAGCCCATGACGATCGGAGACCTCCTTTCCCTCACAGTTCCCAGGGACGGAGCAAGACCAAGTTGCGCCTGGGGCAAGGTCAGGTTTTGGCGCCTAAAGATCAGGTTTTGGCGCCTAAACTGCCATTCATTTTGCCGCCTTTTTAAGAATTCAACAAACTGCACCTGGGGCAAGATACCCGCTCGCCCACCCCTAGATCTGTCCCTGACAGTTCCCCTAGTGTCGGCTTCTACTGATGACGCGATCGGGGTCACACTTACCAGAAATTGTGTGCGGTTTTGCATGTATTGCTACCCAATACACAATTGCAGTGCAGTGGGAGTAATGTGTGTTTTCCCACAGAGGTGAAAAAAAAAAATACCAACACTGCTGGAGTTTTTTTTAGCATGTTGCCTGCCTGCCTTACCTGCCAACAGATGGCTGTAGGTCAATAATGCAGTTTCCATTTTTCCCCAGACTCAAGTGTGACTCCTGCTTTAATAAAGCTACCTTCTTTACTTACCAGAAGTAACCCGTTACTGCTCGAGGTACAAAAAGTACTTTCACAAGAAACAACAGTGTATAAAGTGCAGAGCACACTGAAGCTGGTAATAGCATTGCACAGTACCTGGTATATGGCTGTGCCCTCAGTTAATCCATCCAGTTGTTTACTGAGCTGCTGCAACTGGTTGTTGATGTCATCCATTTCTGCACACATCCTCTTGTATTTCCTGAGGTCAGAATCAAACTCTCGCTTGTATTCCTGGCGCTGGCTATCTGAAGTGATGGGTGGGTACAGACTGTTGAAAGAAATATCCGACATAATATTATGTTTTTAGGTTTTTTTTTTCAGCTGACAATATAAAAGAAATGCTGAATGTGACTATATAGTGATAGGTGTCTGGGCACTTATGTCTCTTATGAAAGATCAGGAACACGCTGACATCTAGAATGCTGGGAATGGTCTTTCAGGATTAATTGACTGTTAATTACGGTATTGAACGGTCACATTTATTAGCTAATGCAAAAACATACAGTAGTGGCAGACTACAGTGTGCTCGTTTAGGGCCCATTCACACTGGTGCAATTACCGCAAATTGCCGGTGATCGCGAGAGCTTTTTAAAGCACTAGCCCTAGATCTCACTATCGCAATCGCCGGCGATTCACGATTAGCGGTGATCGCCAAACGCGGTGCATGCATTCTAGAGCGATTCTAGCCTTTAAAAATAAAAAATATATTATCACACTTGTACCCAAAAAAAAGGAGAAATATTACAGGCAAAATTATTTAGAATATTTTCTTGCTTGCTGGTGGACGGTGATTTAACCTCTTCGGGACCAGAAGCTTAGGACCACAGGCCATTTTTTGTTAAATGGGCCACTGCAGCTTTAAAGCCAACACAGCACACAAGTGATTCCCCCCCCCCCCTTTTCTCCCCACCAACAGAGCACTCTGTTGGTGGGGTCTGATCGCCCCCCCCCCCCCCCCCCCCCCAGGTGTTTATTTTTTTATTTGTAAATATGTATTTCTTTATTTTATAATAAAATGTCTTTTTTTTTTTTTTTTTTATAATTTATGTCCCCAGCCCCCCCTCCCTCCCCCCGCCAGCCAATCCCCATGATCAGCTGTCATAGGCTTCAGCCTATGACAGCCGATCACCTCTGATCCCCTGGAGGGGACAGCTGATTCACACGGCTGTCCCCAGTACAGCGCTGCTGTAGATCGCAGTGCTGTACATGCTAATTAGATGGCGGTTTCGCCGTCTAACAGCAGGATATGCGCGCGCATCTCCTGCTGCCTGCGTGCGATCTCCTGCAAAACGAAGCCCCAGGACTTTATGCCGATCGGCATTAGGCGGTCCTGGGGCTGCAGACGCGGCCACGCCCATCAGCGTGATGCGGTCAGCAACGTGTTAAAAGGCATTAAATCTACAATATGAAAATAGCAACTAGGAGAAAACCTAGGAAAAAAAAGTGAATTGGATCGGGCCCTTGGTGAGGAAAAAGCATACATTTAAAAGCGAGAGGGCTATAGAGGCTGCCACATTTCCTTTTAAACAATGCATATTGCCTGGTTGTCCTGCTGATCATCTCTGCCTTTAATATGTTTAGCCATAGACCCTGAACAAGCATGCAGATCAGGTGCTCTGACTGAAGTCTGACTAGATTAGCTGCATGCTTGTTTCAGGTGTGTGATTCAGACACTATTCCAGCCAAAGTGATCAGCAGGATAGCCAGGCAACTGGTATTGCTTAAAAGGAAATAAATATGGAAGTTTCACTTTAGGTTCCCTTTAAGCTGAGAGTTCACCTGGATTGAAAAGTTTAGCATTTATATGCCCCCATTTTTGACACTAAAGAATGCCTCTCATTTCTAAAATCACTTACCGTAACATCAAGTTTTTGTTTTGTTTTTTTCATATAGCCTACCGAAGAAATTTCTGCTTTGCACTTTTTTTCTTAACCACTAAATTTACATTGGTTAAGCTATCATTAACCCTTAAAGCTAATGTAACCCCATTAAAAAAAAAAAAAAAGAAAAAAAGGCAGATACTCACCTAAGGAGAGGGAAGGCTCGGTCCAAATGAGCTTTCCCTCTCCTCTCCCGGTGCCCTCTGTGCTGCGCTGTCTCTACCGTTCGCATCCGCAACCGCGGGGACTTCGGGAGCCGAGTCCTCCGGAAGACAGGCGGGGCACACGCGAGTGCGTCATAGAGGGCGCGTGCGCAGTGTAGAGCGGCCCATCTTCGGGAGCACTTGGGCTCCCGAAGCATTTCCGAAGCCTCCCTTCGGCCGGGAGACAGCAGTATTTTACCGAAACGGTTGAATACCGCTATGGGGAGCCAGAACAACAGCGGGCACAGGGAAAGGAGAGGGAATGCTCTATGGGACCCAGAGCCTCCCTCTGCTTAGGTGAGTATCTGACTTTTTTTTTCAAAACGGGTTCCCATTAGCTTTAACACTAGCACTTATTGTAATACAATCAGGTGTAAAGTATTGTAATGCTTGCAAGTATATTCAAAAGCTATTTTTATTGCAAATAATTATTTAAACAATACATTTATTGTAATATACTGTATACTGGTAAATAGACTTTTTCACCTTAATTATGCTTCTTGCGGTTTTCTTTTGATTTTTACACGTATAACTGTTTCTAACATATAAGTTAATATGGCAGAGATCATGCTCTGAGCATTGTTGCATTCTCCTATGTGTTAGTGCAAGCAAGCATTAATTATCTCAGGATGGATAATAAACACTGCTCATTCTTGATGGCAGTAAGAGGTCAAGTATAGTCAATTAATCCCAGTGCGTCTTTTTGATTTCCTCCCTAAATAACGTTTTCTTAGCTTATTCAAATCTATGTCAGTTTGAAGCAGTTACATATAGTGTTATTTTCTTCCTGTCTGTGCCATTTGCCAGTACTGTAAACAGAACAATACCATTCTTCATGAATAACCTAAAGCAATCTCTGCAGGCTGTGTTACATCTTTGGAAGACTAGTTGTCCAGGACAGTCAATGATTATTTATACACACGAGAGTCAATAATTATTCATACACATGATGTTGTTTATTCTTACTTTGGCTATCCAAGGGAGGCTGTAAATTATTGGAAATGAATGGCATGGACAATGAGGTTAAAGGGCAGGGCTGAGTTGTAAAAGTAAGCCAGGTAACTTAGTTTTTGCACACAAATATTTAGACAGACTTGGGAAAATGTGGCAAACTATCCCTAGTCTTTCTATAAATCTTGCTCTTGTGGAGGCACCTTATAGGGTTCTCCGCTGCTGGTGCTGGGTTCCTCCAAGTCTTTCTTATTTATCGGGTACAAGTTTAGCTACCTGTTTTAGGGGATGTGGGGCTAGAGGAGACATGTTGCATACTTTTACCAAGACAACGCGGTTCTGGTCACAGGGCCAGATTTATCAAAGCATTACCGACGTTTTTTTCTTCTAAAACTGTTCTAAACAGCAGAAGAACAGTTCTGCATGCTAGTAAGAAACTTCCCAAAGCCTATGTAATAGCGGCAGTTTAGCATGGATTTCTAGAGCTACACTACAGTTAAGAAAAGTGCAAATCCATTCCTTAACTGCTGCAGATTAACCCTCTGGGGGATAATCCCGAGCTGAGCTCGGGGTAAGCCACCACAGAGGTTTTCTCAGGCCCTGGTGGGCCGATTTGCATAATTTTTTTTTTGTTGCACGCAGCTAGCACTTTGCTAGCTGCGTGTATATACCGATCTCCGCCGCTCCGCGCTGATTCACCGCTACTCGCGGTGCCGCTCCCCCCCCCAAGACCCCTTCGCAGCCTGGCCAATCAGTGCCAGGCAGCGCTGAGGGGTGGATCGAGACTCCCTCTGACGTCACGACGTCGTTGACGTCATCCCGATCGTCGCCATGGCGACGGGGGAAGCCAAACAGGAAATCCCGTTCTGAACAGGATTTCCTGTTTGCTTTGTATGCCGGAGGCGATCGGAGGGGGTGGGGGGATGCCGCTGCACAGCGGCTATCATGTAGCGAGCCCTGGGCTCGCTACATGATTTAAAAAATAAAAAAAATTTAAAAATAGTGCTGCGCCACCTCCTGGGCGATATAATTGTATCCCCCAGGAGGTTAAGAAGTGCTCATTAGCAGTTCTACAGATAGTGCAGGCTAGATGTGATTTGTGAAGGGCTCCTCCCCCCTCACTCAGAGCTTGCTGACAGCAGGTGTGTTGGTTACCTCAGCAACAGCAATTCCCCTCACACACTGCACTGCCTGAGAGACGTTCCTAGCTCCTTCTATTCCTTACAGTTTAACTACTAGAAGACCGCCCCACGCCAATGGGCGTGGTCGCGGCGGCAGCCCCAGGACCGCCTAACGCCAATTGGCGTCAGGTCTTGGAGCCGGTTAGTGAAGGAGATTGCGCGCATCTCCTTCTCGGGGGGCAGAGCTCCGCCCCCCCTCTTCAGTCTCCGAGCGGCTATTGCCGCTCGGGAGACTGTCAGACGGTGTGATCGCCATCTATTTACATATTACAGTGCTGCGATCAGCATCAGTGTCACAGGGCTGTCTCCCTGGGGCACAAAAGAGTGATCGGCAGTGATAGGCTGAAGCCTATCACAGCCGATCGCTGTGATAGGCTGGCTGGGGGAGGCAACAAAAATGTTCTTTTTCATAACAAAAACACAGTATAAATATTTATATTAAAAAAAGCAAACAACTGGGGGGAGATCAGACCCCACCAACAGAGAGCTCTGATGGTGTGGAGAAAAGCGGAGGGGAATCACTAGTGTGCTGTGTTGTGCGGCCCTGCAGCTTGGCCTTAAAGCTGCAGTGGCCCTTTTAGTAAAATATAGCCTGGTCTTTAGGGGGGTTTAGCACTGTGGTCCTGAAGTGGTTAAGAAGGAATCTGCACTATCTAATGATTTCTTAAGATGCCTGAGACAGTTCTGCACGGATTTCTAAAAACCTACCAATATCTTGTCTCAGACACTCTTGATAAATCTGACCCACAGATCTTTAGAATGTTTCAGAAACTAATGGTGAAAGTGGTCCTTAAGAACCCTTGGTCAGCAGTTTTACACTTTAACATTGAGCGTATAAATACATATATTTATAAATACAATATAGTTGATTTTATTTTTGTGGGGGTGAAACAAACAATGCCAAATCCTGGAAGACATCATTAGTTTCATGTGCAGTAGTAAAGGCAAGGGTTACTACTTTTATGATAAAGGAACACATGATGAGCATTCTTGAAGATAAAATCAAACTATATGACAAAAGTATAAGACAAGTCCTTGGTAGAGCATGATTACCGATAGTTGGGATGAGGATTGGGGGCCTGAGCGTTTAGAGACTTGGTGACATTTCTTTTTTTCCTGTCTTTTCTTTCTTTTTTCCTCGCTCTGTTTATTATGTTAGGTACTTGAGGTCTGTCTCAAGTATTCTTTATTATCTTTGCAGTGTTGAGGAGCAATAAAATACCTGCTGTTGGATGGTGGTAGCAATGATCCCATGAGCTCCTGTGAGTACTGTTGGACACATATCAGTGTGACTATTTTTGACAATAGGCATCTGAGATTTATATGTTGATTAAGGCCTGAACATTACCGCTAGCTCAAAGCGCACGCAATGCTGCAACCTTGAGTTTTATGTTAAAAATTTTCATGAAAAATTTTGAGATAGAAAATTATTTAGGCACCAGTAGCTACGACTAAGGACCGGTTGGGTTAGAAACGCGCCAGCTTGCATGCTGCCATATTTTGCTACTTTTCTATGATGATATTGATAAAAGATTTATGGTTTTTTTAATCCATGGAAGGAGTGCGGATGACTTTTTGGAACACCAGCATAGGGTTTGTTGGTTAGTGCCCAAGGCAACTTTCATATAAGGTTCTAAGAAAACGTGGTCCTCAGGAAAGCAGTAACGCATAAAAAGTTATTCATGGCAACATGACAAAACTTTCTAATTTATGCAGGGCTCCAAAAAGAGAAGAATTTAGCACAATTAAATTTAAAGATGGAGCTCTTTCACAGTTTTGGTGAAACAAGGACAGTCCTGAGAGTTCCAAGTCCCACGCACCTTCCTTTGAGCTTCTCTGGCACTGTAGAATAGTTCCCTGCAGCCCTACAGCATTTGGCCAAAGACAAATGCTGTAATGAGACTTTTAATATTTTATTTCCACCAAATTTCTATTTGTCTACACAAAAGGACCAATAACAAGCCCCAGATAGGAAACCGATCAGTATCTCACCAGGAAGTGACATGTGCGGATGCGTTGGGATTGTCTCCAAGCAAGATTAAGGCTGGTTTCACACCAGGACGTTGCATTTAAGGGGACGTTATAGTCGCATAACATGCCCCTAACGCAACGCCTGGTGCTCTCTAATGTGGACGTCAGAGTGAGCCACGTTGTGCAGCTCACTCTGGCGTCCGTGATGCCGTGATGCGCACTCTTGGATGCATGCGGCATCATGTGGTCCCGCCTGGCCAATCGCCGCACAGAGCGGCCGCTCCAGGAAGTAAACACTGCATGTCACTGAGTGCAGTGAATATTAATTAGCCATGTGCTTGGCCGCTCTCCGCTCCTCCCTAACATTACAGCGCATGTGCAAGCAGTCTAACGCGGCTCTGCCGCTTATAAAGTACTGCATGCAGTACGTTCTGTTATGGCGCAGCGTTACTGAGTAACGCAACGTGGGCACTGAACAGCCCATTGATTTTTCATTGCTGTGCGGTGGGGTGCGTTACAGGCTGCTCTAACGTGCGCCTGTAACGTCCCACTGTGAAACCAGCCTTAAGATCAAGAAAGGAAGAAGAAAAAACAATCAAAGAATGAGGCAGAAGATGGAAGAATTTATTGAGAGTTACAGAAAATTTAAAGAAAAAGTAGTCATTACACAAGGAGACAGAAGTATACTGAGAAAGAAAATCATATACAGATGAAAAAGAAGCATGCAAATTGAAAGCGGTAAGAGAGTAGTGTAAAAAAATGACCTTCATTTATCCAGACATCTAGGTTCTTCCTATTAGTGAATCGGCCTCCACTTAACACTTTAACCTCCCCGCCTCTATATCCTCAAGAAGTAAAGAGTCTGGTTATAAAATATTCTTGAGATGGTATAGTATTATATTCCATCCAGACTCAGCAGCTTCCTGCTGGAGATGTGGTAGAGACAGAGGAACCCTTCTTCACAAATGTTGGCAGTGTGGGGATCTCTTCCACTTCTGGGCAGATGTAAAGCCATAAATCATACAATCTGGATTATACAGATCTGCCAAGTTTATATAGTATAAGGGCCAACAGATTAAAAATAAATTGGAAGTTTTAAAGTGTACCCAAGCTGAAACTCAGGTACAATATCACATACTTGCATAAGAAGAGGGAAGCTGCTGGAGCCTAATGAGGATTCCCACGACCTCCTCTAGTCCTCTGTTGCCGCTTGCAGACATTTCAAAGATTGCCAACAAGGTACTGACATCTTTAAGCACACCTCTTTAAGTACGAGCACAGCCGTGCTTTGCCTGCACAGCAACTAGTGCGGTAAGTATGGGTTTCTGAACCAAAGCTTCACCTCAGGTTCTCTTTAAGATTGAATAACCAAGATTGTATGGTGTATGACCACCCTTACTGATATCACCCGCCAGGTGAGTCCTCATTCTTCTTATTATCCAGCAGTGGCTGGATAGTGTAATGGTTAAGGGCTCTGCCTCTGATGTAGGAGTCCTGGGTTCAAATCCTGGCTCTTCTGACTCGGTAAGCCAGCACCTATTCAGTAAGGAGTTCATTGGGCAAGTCTCCCTAACACTGCTACTGCCTACTGAGTGCGCTCTAGTGGCTGCCTCGCAAGCGCTTTGAGTCCGACAGGAGAAAGGCGCTATACAAAAAGGAATTATTATTACATAACAACTTGAAGGACTAAATATTTTGATTTAAAATACCATGAACAAAGCTAACAATCACCTAATTAATCAAAACAGAGAACGTCCTTTGATGCTCTAACCATACATAAATTTGAAGCAACATTGCCAGGATTTTTAAAGTGTACATTACTCACTCTTTACTCCTTATAGATGCAACTAAGCATTGCTGTACTTTAAAAGTCACTGTAAATTGGCACCATTTTTTTTATGTACAGTTCAGTGCTGGTCCTCCCCCCACCTTCCGAGACTGGAAGAAGAATGGCGCATCCATAGTTAGAGATACGGTTCCCTTACTGCCGAAATTATAGGGGGGCGTGCCCTGAACTGTCATAGGTACCAGACCTAGACTGGCAGTCAAGGTTACTCTTATATACCACTGCTGGATTCTAGAAAAAAAATATGGTATTTACAGGGTTGTTAAAAATGTCACTTTATTGCTTCTTGTATTTATTGAGAAAAGGGGGATGAATAGAATAACAATTAGATCAAGGCAACAGGGCCCCCCAAAACAAGCAACTCATCCAAACGGATGTAGTCGAGATTCACAAGTCCTCTGTGTGTACAATTACAGTTCATGATACCCCAGCACAGACAATCCAAGTACCCTTGTGTCCAGCAAATGTAAAGGTGCACCCAACACCACTGATGCAAAGTGGCTTGTTACCGGCCTCTAACAACCCAATTTATAAGGTTGTCAGAAAGAGTAATCTGTTGGCCATGCTCTCACTTTCAATAGGCCCAACACCATCAGCTGTAGTGAGGATCAGTTACACCTCCACAAATCAATCACAAACAATATGTCCCAATGTGCTTTCCATTATGACAGATGATAGACTGTGCGTACATCAGGACAAAGTGACATCCCAAAGGTGGTGGTTCCGTAACCTATGGCGAGTGCAGATAACCATGTCCACAGCTGGTAGCATGGCCAGAAGATGAACAGGGACCCTGTGCTGGAACAGTGGACTCTGTCAGGATCTGGGTAGCCTCTGGACCATCTGGAAGCTTCCCACTCAGTAGTCAGCAGCCTCTCTGTATCTGTGGTGTTAGGTGCACCTTTGTACAGATTGGACAACAGGATGCTTAAAGAGACTCTGTAACAAAATGTTCGGCCTTATTTCTTCTATCCTATAAGTTCATATACCTGTTCTAATGTGGTCAGGATTAATGCAGCCTTTTCTAGTTGCACTGTCTCTGTAATATATCTAATCTTCTTTTCTTTGTCAAGCTTTGTCGACGCAGAGAGGAATGCTGCCTCTGCTGTGATAGGGAGAAGTTATGCACGCCCCCTGCAGGCTCTGTGTGTGTGCTTTGTTTATCCCTCACAGACAGGTCTCTGCTCTCAATTTCAGCTTGTCTGAGGGTAGAGGGAGCTGCCCATGCTGAGAAACTGTGAGAATCCCTGACTGGAGTGCAGAAAATTCACTATGTAATAAAAACTTGTAGTATACTGTAACATGATATACATACACATACATCACTTCCTGGTTAGCAGCCATGTTTTTTGTTTGTAAACACTGCCTAAAACTGTCGATTTAAAGCCAGGATCATGACGGGGAGCGGCGGAAAAGGCAAAGAGGGATCCAGGAGATCACAGTGACTTGATTGGTATGTGTTTATTGTACAAATCGCACAGTACAGATTCTCTTTAAACTGTCTGTGCTTGGTTAGACTTTAAAAATCCAGTAATTCCATATAGGAGTTTAAGCTACTCACTACCTTTTTGGGCCCATTGTCTGATGAATGATAAGGCCAGTACACGTAGCATCTCATAATTACTCCTCTACATACATATGTGTGGTAGCATCAGTATCTAAATCTTTTTATATGCATCAAAATAACTCTGTAGTGACTACTACATAATTCCTGACCCTGCTTTGGCTATTTCTCATATAGGTTCTATTTCCTGATAGGTTTACCTGTCCCACTCCTCCATATCTGTGTCATCTCCTGATTCAACAGCGGTTGTATAATCGGTTTCATACTGAGACTCATCAAGCTCTGGATTTTTCCTCCACCTACGAGCCCTCCGGACAGGGAGCCTGCTCCTGCTATGTTCTTGGGTCTCAGAAAACGATGTAGGTGAGCTGCATTAAAATAAAATAGAGATAAATGATAAATATCACCACAACAAAATAATACCATGCAATAATAGGATATTGAATTTTAGCATGGCCATACAGTTGTATAGTATAACTTCTGTATCTAGAAATACATTTTAAGTTGTACTGGTTGAAAAAATATTCACTGGGCTCTATTAGAAATGCTGAAATTTAGCTACATGCTCTGGAAGTCAGTCTACAGTTAAATCAAGTGTATAGTTTCCAAAATGTTCAGCTTCTGCTCCCCTCACACCTACATAAGGAAATACAACATTATTTTATATATGTGTTTTATATGTGTACGCAAATCACTTTTGTGTGACCTTAGTAAAGATTAGAAAATACTCATCTTTGGTGCTGCCCCTTCCTTAGCAATTTGAGACTAATGGGAGAAAAGTCCACCAATCATAATCAATGTCATTTGAAGACCCACCAATATATTCTTCCAAATCTATTACCGGAGCTTTAGTTATAAATGACTATGACTGCCATATGAAGGAGGAGTCTGGATTACCCCTTTCTTTGTTGTACTCAATGGAAATGCTACCACAGGATACATGGTTTTGTTTAGAGGAGTTCAGTGGTAACATGCCCACTGTTTGTAAGCTCCTTAAACGCTTCCGGACCACGTTGGTAGAAATCTGTGTCCTGCAGGTGGCTGCGCGTCTCTGACACAACGTATATTTCACCCTCCTCGGCGTGTGCTCCTGCTGATCTCGCTGCTCTGCACCTGCTGCAGTTCACTCTCCCTGCCGTCTATAAGATGGCAGAGCTCTGTGAGCAGGTCAAGAGCCACTTTCATTGGCTCTTGACTGCATGATCACTGTGAGCAAATCACATTGGCTTACATTGATAGCATCAGGAGCCAATGAAAGCGGCTCCTGACTGGCTGACAGCGTTCTGCCATCATAGAGATGGTAGCGAAGGGCCTACGGTGATGGGACAGCATTTTGACTGGCGAGAGCAGCAGGTATGTGCGGCTCATTTAAATATCCTGGTATAGCGTCCAATCCCCATGCTCCTGATGAGTCACGAGGGAGTGACGAAACTAGTCGAGCGAGCGGGGAAGTGGACGTACCAGGAACTAGGTAGCAGGGGCCAGGAAACGCTGTAACGGAGGATTATTATCTAGCCCGGCTTGGCAACGGGGGAGAGCCTGTAACAAAAACTCTGTGCCCTCAAAACTATTGGTGACATGTGAGTGCATATTTTTAATAAAGTCTTAAAGGTTTTTAACTGTATTACGCTATGAGAGGCTCTTGTTTAAGGTACATGGAAGGCAATCTGAGCAAATGAATTTGAAGCATGCTGGATACTAATGGGACCAGGACCTGAGGCACTGGGGTAACCTGGAGGCTTGCGCTGTTTTGACCAGTCTGACAGTGGTCAAATTGAATTTGGTGAGTGCGCTCAATACTGGTGTTATCTGGTGGTGGATTGATAAGAGCCTGCAGCACCGACATATGGACATTTGAACTGGGACTTTTGTGTCATATTTTATATATATAGGAGGATGTGCGCTGAACTACATTTATAGATGTGCGGCAATTCGTCGGGAGGCGCCATTTTCTGGTACCAGCGTTCTTTGGTCCTTAAAAGGCCAGAGACTGCTGGTACGCAAAAGGTTAAGTATTAATACAGTTATTTTTACTATGGTATTAGTAATTATTTTCATTATAAAGAGTGTAGTTTGTTATACAGCCTAGAATATAGGCTTTACCTTCTTTTATATTTATTATAACTCCTGTGCATGGTGGGAGGGGACTGGCTTCTTAGCACCCATACTCTCTACTGATCTATCCAATGAAAATAGTACATCAGCTTGTACACTGGATACGCACCTGCTGGTAAGGGGAGTGTTAACTCTTTCTTCAAATTCTTGTCTTGGTGGCTTGTAGATGCTGCTGTTATTCAAAGCCTTGACTGGAGACTCTGACTTCTCAGAGTAAATGATGGTTGCCGTTTCATCAGGAAGCCCATTTGGAACATTTTTTACCTAACAAAACAAGGTGGTAACATATGAACTATGAAGAAAGTACATTTTAAGTATACTCTTGTAAACTGGTTTTGTTCATGGAAAACAGCAGAGCGTTTTTACTGAACAATAATACTTTCTGTCCTACTCAAAAATGATGACTGCCAGGGGCATAGGTACAACTCACTGGGCCCCATAGCAATTTTTTGGCCAGGTTCCCCCAACCCCCAGCCAAAACTAACCCCTCCTTGACTGTAGTCTCCCTGTGCCACTGTAGTGTTCTCCCTGGCTCTGCCCTGGTACTGGTAGTCTAGTGGTCATCATTTGGCTGTGCTATCAGCCTGGGGCCATGGTGCCACAGTGGATATAACTCTTGCCTTGCAGCGCTGGGTCCCTGGTTCAAATCCCAGCCAGGGCACTATCTGCACAGAATTTGTATGTTCTCCCCGTGTCTACGTGCGTTTCTTCATGCACTCCAGTTTCCACCCACATACCCATAACATACAGATCCGCTTCCCCCTAAAATTGGCCCTAGACTACAATGGACATATGACAATGGTAGGATTTGATTGTGAGCTCCTCTGAGGACAGTCAGTGACATAACTATGTACTCTGTAAAGTGCTTCAGAAGATGTCAGTGCTATATAAATACATAAAAATAATATGGTAGGACATTAGACTATGGCTATGGTAGGATTAGAGTGTGAGCTCCTCTGAGGACAGTCAGTGACATGACTATGTACTCTGTAAAGCAGGGGTCTCAAACTCACGGCCCGCGGGCCATTTGCGGCCCTCGATACAATATTTTGTGGTCCGCGCCGGCAAAAGCTTCCTTATAGTTCGCTCCAGTGCTCCCAAGTAATCCGCCGTGTCCCCGCCGCAAAACGAGGGCTGCAGAGCCCCCAAATCGCCCGGGGGGCAATCCGCCGGCATATCCTGGAAGGGGCAGAGCTTCCTGACGTCAATCGCCGCATGGATCGCCGCCTCTCCCCGCCCCTCTCTGTAAAGGAAGAGGGAGAGGGGCGGGCAGAGGCGGCGATGCGCCGTGATTGACGTCAGGAGGGGCAGAGCTGAAGCTGAAAGCTCTGCCCCTTCCAAAAAATGCCGGCGGATTGCCCCCTGGGCGATTTGGGGGCTCTGTAGCCCTCGTTTTGCGGCGGGGACACGGCGGATTACTTGTAATGGAAGCACTGAAGCGAACTGTAAGGTAAAATAGGCAAAATAGTTCGCTTCAGTGTGAATTTGATTTTGAAATAAAAATCAATGCAATTGGAGGGGCATGAGCTGCTGTTTGTGAAATCCCTTATGCGGCCCAGCCTCATCCTGACTTTGCCTCCTACGGCCCCCAGGTAAATTGAGTTTGAGACCCCTGCTGTAAAGTGTTGCAGAAGACGTCAGTGCTATATAAATGCATAATAATAATATAGTAGGACATTAGACTATGACTAGGGTAGGATTAGAGTGTGAGCTCCTCTGAGGACAGTCAGTGACATGACTATGTACTCTGTAATGTGCTTCAGAAGATGTCAGTGCTATATAAATACATAAAAATAATATGGTAGGACATTAGACTATGGCTATGGTAGGATTAGAGTGTGAGCTCCTCTGAGGACAGTCAGTGACATGACTATGTACTCTGTAAAGCAGGGGTCTCAAACTCACGGCCCGCGGGCCATTTGCGGCCCTCGATACAATATTTTGTGGTCCGCGCCGGCAAAAGCTTCCTTATAGTTCGCTCCAGTGCTCCCAAGTAATCCGCTGTGTCCCCGCCGCAAAACGAGGGCTGCAGAGCCCCCAAATCGCCCGGGGGGCAATCCGCCGGCATATCCTGGAAGGGGCAGAGCTTCCTGACGTCAATCGCCGCATGGATCGCCGCCTCTCCCCGCCCCTCTCTGTAAAGGAAGAGGGAGAGGGGCGGGCAGAGGCGGCGATGCGCCGTGATTGACGTCAGGAGGGGCAGAGCTGAAGCTGAAAGCTCTGCCCCTTCCAAAAAATGCCGGCGGATTGCCCCCTGGGCGATTTGGGGGCTCTGTAGCCCTCGTTTTGCGGCGGGGACACGGCGGATTACTTGTAATGGAAGCACTGAAGCGAACTGTAAGGTAAAATAGGCAAAATAGTTCGCTTCAGTGTGAATTTGATTTTGAAATAAAAATCAATGCAATTGGAGGGGCATGAGCTGCTGTTTGTGAAATCCCTTATGCGGCCCAGCCTCATCCTGACTTTGCCTCCTACGGCCCCCAGGTAAATTGAGTTTGAGACCCCTGCTGTAAAGTGTTGCAGAAGACGTCAGTGCTATATAAATGCATAATAATAATATAGTAGGACATTAGACTATGACTAGGGTAGGATTAGAGTGTGAGCTCCTCTGAGGACAGTCAGTGACATGACTATGTACTCTGTAATGTGCTTCAGAAGATGTCAGTGCTATATAAATACATAAAAATAATATGGTAGGACATTAGACTATGGCTATGGTAGGATTAGAGTGTGAGCTCCTCTGAGGACAGTCAGTGACATGACTATGTACTCTGTAAAGCAGGGGTCTCAAACTCACGGCCCGCGGGCCATTTGCGGCCCTCGATACAATATTTTGTGGTCCGCGCCGGCAAAAGCTTCCTTATAGTTCGCTCCAGTGCTCCCAAGTAATCCGCTGTGTCCCCGCCGCAAAACGAGGGCTGCAGAGCCCCCAAATCGCCCGGGGGGCAATCCGCCGGCATATCCTGGAAGGGGCAGAGCTTCCTGACGTCAATCGCCGCATGGATCGCCGCCTCTCCCCGCCCCTCTCTGTAAAGGAAGAGGGAGAGGGGCGGGCAGAGGCGGCGATGCGCCGTGATTGACGTCAGGAGGGGCAGAGCTGAAGCTGAAAGCTCTGCCCCTTCCAAAAAATGCCGGCGGATTGCCCCCTGGGCGATTTGGGGGCTCTGTAGCCCTCGTTTTGCGGCGGGGACACGGCGGATTACTTGTAATGGAAGCACTGAAGCGAACTGTAAGGTAAAATAGGCAAAATAGTTCGCTTCAGTGTGAATTTGATTTTGAAATAAAAATCAATGCAATTGGAGGGGCATGAGCTGCTGTTTGTGAAATCCCTTATGCGGCCCAGCCTCATCCTGACTTTGCCTCCTACGGCCCCCAGGTAAATTGAGTTTGAGACCCCTGCTGTAAAGTGTTGCAGAAGACGTCAGTGCTATATAAATGCATAATAATAATATAGTAGGACATTAGACTATGACTAGGGTAGGATTAGAGTGTGAGCTCCTCTGAGGACAGTCAGTGACATGACTATGTACTCTGTAATGTGCTGCAGAGGATATCAGTGCTATATAAATACATAATAATACTATTAGACTATGGCTATGGTAGGATTAGAGTGTGAGCTTCTCTGAGGACAGTGAGTGACATGACTATGTACTCTGTAATGTGATGCAGAAGATGTCAGTGCTATATAACTACATAATAATAATATGGTTGGACATTAAGGTGGCCATACACTGGTTAGATTAGCAGCAGGTAGATCATCAGATAGATTTCTGAATCTATCTGATGTGTTTAGGAACATTTTTTACTAGGAACAGATTTCCAATGTGCATTTGCATTATCAGTTGCCTTGAAATACATGAGTGTTTTTTTCACAAACTGTATGCAGTAGGGCTTTTGCATCTGAATACAAATGTTCTGGTGTGAACAGGTTAAAAGAATACTTAAGTAAAAAAAAAATATTTTAGCTTACCCAGTATGTATTTAGAGAGTTTAGCCTGTCTAATTCCCCCTCATCTGTGACTAATCACAGTTGTAATTTGATCTGTCAGCTGTGCCAGCAGACTGCTTTAGCAGAACAGCTAATATGTGAACACAGGATGTTAACCCTATGTTTGCTTCCATGAAAGCAGGAAGTAGAAACATTGCAGATTTATTGCAGGATTTGTATCAGTTGTTACACAGATGTTTTTCTTTAAAGGTTATTATGCTGTTGCTTGTCTTTTAGAGCAGAGAGGAAGTCCCGAGTTTAGGTCCGCTTTAATGTGTATTAAATGTGTATTTTAAGAGGCTGATAGAAGCTCTAATAGTTGACGGCCAAATGTAGCTCCAAGAAAAATATGACAGCTACTTTCAATCCACCTGTGTCCAAGTCTCCTAGCAACCTCATAATCAACAGTAGAATCCTCGCTTTGCTGTTTCTTACATTCTTTCAGTGGACCAAGTCTTTTCTGAGATTCAGGAAATTAACAATACTGGCCAAAATGAGCCATTATGTTCAAATGAAATGTCATTAAGCTGTGGCTGAAGATTTTAAACACTGGGCACACAAAAGAATAGTATAAGAGGTAGGATACCTACATGTGTTGCTACATGGTAGAATAACTTTAAGTGATTGTGGTGCAATTGTATGATGTTGCCATTATCCCCTGATTAATTGCTCAATTTCTTCTAGGGAGGGTAAACGAGAAATTCAGCTCACAGCAATGACCTTTGGATTTAAATAGCGAAGTAAAGCAGCAGTATATCATACAAATGCTGAACATACAAATGCTGAACTAAACTAAAAACACTCCTATGTGAAAGCTGAGAGTGCTGTACTGTATTTGGTGCTATGCTTTCTGCTGTTCAGGACTCTGATAGATGATTTGTATTTTGACTGATGAAGAGTTGTGACTATTATGTATGATTATAATAGCAATTATTACTCTCATTACTGTTGTATGCTGCGCATCAAAACGGCTTACTTTTTCTTAGATACAATTCCATCCAATCAGAGGTACTACTGCCAAGTAAACCTATACATTCCTATTGAGGAACAAGGTAGCTATTGCAAATGTTTGTAAAAGGAATAAGTAGCAACATCCAATTAATATGCCACAGAGATCTGAAGGCAAGTCCTGTAGGCCATACTACTGATGCTTGTCCACATTGCCAGCCTTGTAAGCTGCATCAGCTACTGTAAGCCCAATGATGCAATAGCATCTGTTCTGTCCTTAAATGTTTCCTTTTCACTGTTTATTCCAGTCAGTTTTTAGAAGCAAAAGAAAGCGTTCCTTAGCTCGATTAAATCATAACATAATATTGTTAACATATGTAAAGCTCTTTTCTCCTTATGGACTCAATGTGCTTAAGACTTGCAGCCACTAAGGACACATCGATAGGCCTCCCTGGAGCATTAGGGAGTCTTACCCAAGGACTCCTTACTGATGAGGCACTGGGTTCATCTAGGATTTGAACCCTGGTCTCGTGTCAAAGGTGGTGTCTTTAACCAGAGGGCTTGATTGACTAAAATTCTATTGGAGCAGTTGAATACTGCAGAACAGTGGACAACTTATAATAAACAGTGGTGCAAACGTCTTATGAAGTGCCAATTTTTGCAGCCTTTAACATGGTAATACAAAACCATAGAGAAGAATAAGCTGCAAACTGCCATCCGGCAAGGATTGGAACTTGATCCCAAAGATGAAAGTTTGGGCCAAGGCTGTTCAGAAGTGTTCTGTTGTTATGCAGTGGGAAGAATGTAGATGGTGCGATGCATGACAGAGGGGGTGGAGTAAGAATAATAATAATAAACTTGGCCTCCACTTGGCTAAAACGATCTGCCAAGCAGACACACGTCGTTGACGCACTGAGGGGATTTGGAGGTCGCTGTACACAGTCTCAATTCTAGCAGGCTCCCTGGGCTGAGAACCTCCTCCAAGGTTATTGACTATGTGATTGCAGTCATATGGACACACATGCAGTGAGAACTATTTGTAGACAGCTGGATTTATTACGAAGTATTCTTATTGCAGATGTGTAGGTGACCACAATCACAACTGCTGTGTCAGCTTTCAGCAATCTTTGCAATGGCCTGCTATTACCCAAGAAAAGGCAGGAAGCTTTTGCCATATCTTAGGCTGCTTTTACACTTGGTGTGATGCGATCTGAGCATGGTAAAATAGCACCACGTCATTACTGATACTGACAATCCACAAAGATCAGCACACTCAAATTAATGCAAATCTTCTTGCTCTTTATTGCAAATGATAAAGGTGAAATTCTGCCTTGATTTGAGACATTTATTCTGGAACCATGGACTATGGACTCTAGCCCTCTTGTGGCTATCTGGACAAGTTTGCAAGTTTGATGGACTGTGAGTGTCTGTGACGCCTATCTATTGCAAATAGCTGGCTCGTGTCAAACATGAATTGAATTTTGGGATATCATTTGCAATAAAAGAGCAAGAAGATTTGCATGATATAAAATTTGAGTGCACTGATCTTTGTGGATTGTAAAAACGTTGGTTTTGCCTGGTCATCCGGTGGGTTGATCGATACTTGCACCTCATTTACGGGAAGGGGAGTGCGGCCAGGTAGCCCTACTCTGCTATTACTGATACTTAAACACATGTGAAGGTTGCGTTAAAAGGGAAGTTGGCAGCAACCTGCCTTCAAAAAGTTGCACCCTTCAGTCACTTTTATACTACTAGACAGGACGCATGTAGTCTGAAAATCTGCATCTGTACATGCGAACTGCAAAAGCACCAAAATACAAAATGTTACCATTGACTGTAATTAATTGCTTTTGTTGCCTTACGAGATGTGCAATAATCCATGGCAGCTTCAGTGTTAGCTGGAGCACTTCCTGTGCACTTTTGTGTGTGATGTCCTATTAGTTGTAATGGCTACTTTGGAGATGAGTGTTATTTGGAGGTGACGCAACACAGTAAGTATAAAAGAGGCCTCAGAGTTCAGTGTTTTTAAAAAAAAAATCCAGATCTGATTTTCTGTATTTTGCAAAGAAAATTCTGAAAGTAATCATGTTGACAAAAGTAAATTATCATTATACCCTTAGAAATTACAAATGCCCAAAGTGCAGACCAGTACAGTAAGGCACAAAACCGAAAATGGGTAGGGTCTATATATTTGGCTGCAGTAACAAAGTTATTTTCCCTCCCTGATAATGAAGTGTGAGATTAATTTACTGCACTGGCTCATATTAGCAAGTGTTAATAAGTCACCAGACAGAAACTGCTCATATCTAAGAGTAAATATGCACTCAGTGACAAACTGGCGGTTACGCTGGGCTCGGCACACACGGCAATGTGTTACACACCTTAAAGGAGTACCTTTGCCTGCTAGCAGATTTGCTTGTAAATCGCAGACTTGAAAGAAGAAAGAAGGATACAAGATGTACTAAAATTACACAGAAGTATTAATACCTACTACTATAAAATAAAGGGTACCATGCAACACGAACACTGCTATTCCAGCGCAGGAGATTTGGGAGCAGCCGGTGCCACCATAGGCCGTAATAGGAATTACAGCTGAAGCAGCACACAGAATGTAACTTCAGCGCCGTCAGAAGACAGAGCTGAGGTTACTTTTTAAACACTGTAATTCGGCCTCCAGCAATTGGAAGCTGAATTATTTCATTCCCCCACTATCCACGTGGACCTAGACTCTAGAGGGTCCACGCGGAGCTGCACAAGTTCCGTCAGAAAATTCTGCAGCAGCAGGATAAGCCATACAACATGGTAAGGTAAAAAAGTGTATGTATAGTCACAATCTTATTTTCAACTAGCCTTTTTTTATTTTATTTTTTTAACTCCTAAGGGTTAATAATCCAGGATTGAAGGCCCTGACTGATGTCGCCCGTCGAGGATGAGGATCCAATCCCTCAGGCAACATTACCAGGCCAATGCAGTACAAATGTGGAGCCAGCTGTCCCTGTTGCTATGCAGGGAGGCAGAGGGACAATGGAGCGGAGCAGAAGTGATGTACCATGGAGGGTGGGCGAGCGGCGTGCACAAAGCAATCAGATGTCGACTGACTGTGTTGATCCACCAGGCGGATCACTAGTCGTGTGGCGGTTGCTTGTTGAATGCTGTTGTATACACACCGGAGTATCGGCTGAGGCGGTCGTTATCGGCCATCTCAGCCGACTTTAATCATGTGTACGGAGCTTTGGAACTGATAACACATTCAATAGTTGAGTATGTGCCTGTATGGAAGCTGAATAACATAAAAGAACTCTCCTCATGTATTTAAGACTGGCAAAATTCTAACAGTAGATTTTATCCTTAATATTGAAAATAAAATTATTGGTTTCCAGGAAAGACCTATTTATAATTGGGACTATAGATACAACTGTTCATCTTGTAAGTTTATTTTCACTTCAGGTTTGACTAAACCACGCTACTTGTCGGCCCTATCCTGGAGTAAGAATTGACCGGCTGCTAATCAATTGGGCGAGACAGCTTTCCCTGCGCAAGGTACTCTAGGGGAATATAAAATATATATTTCCCTACCTCTCTGTATGTAATTTCGAGGTCTGGCTAATTCTGGTTCCCGAATTATGATGTTTGAACCCTGAAATGACCTGCTTCGCTACCCTGCCCCTTTAGTTCCCTATGTTCACTTCACCTCCGTACAGTACTTTGTTGTGCCCAGTTCATCCCAATCCCACATCTTAGCAATCTTTTAATTTTAAACATGAAAATGTACAGGAAAACAGTTTTTGTTACTAACTAATTAATGTTAAACAAGTGTGTCATAAAAGGAACCTGAGGTGAGAAACATACAAAGACTGCCATGGTTATTTCCTTTTAAACAATACCAGTTGCCTGGTAGCCCTGAAGTTCTTTCTGGACAGTAGTGTCTGAATCACGCACCTGAAACAAGCATGCAGCTTATCTTGTCAGATTTTTGTCAGAAACTCCTGATCTGCATGCTTGTCAAGGGTCTATGGCTAAAAGTCTTTGAGGCAGTGGATCTGCAGGACAGCCAGGCATTGTTTAAAAGGAAATAAATATATCAGCCTCCATATGTCTCCCACCTCGGGCTCCCTTCAAAGTCAAATCTGTGATGTGACTCCCATTGTAACTGAGCTTAAAAACTATAGCACAAGTTCCCACATAGCTCACGCAGAACAACCGTGAATGACTGCATTATTACCTATGTTCCCATCATGCTGCCTGTTACATGCACTCTCATCTCATGCTTATCATACATGTGCACTAACACAAAAGGAAAAAAATGGGCAGCATAAAACTAAAATATAAATAAAATATTTTTTTATGTGTGTCTATAATGAAAAGATGGAAAGAGTATGTTATGGTATGTAGTGTAAAAATAATATATATGGAATTGTGTTTTTTTTTTTTGTAGAATTGTCATATGTAACTGTATTGTACTTGGTTTATTTATCTAATTAAGAGGTACAGACTAACCAGCAAGCTCATGGTGAACTAGAACTCATTGGAGTGTAAGGGGCTACAATGGACCAAAAAAGCCCTCTTACTAAGATGCAATGGAAACAAAAGTTTATTGCAAATACTTTGTTTTAAGAAAGCAAACTTTTGTTTTTTATGTAAGCGTCTGTAGCACATTAAAGTGTGGTAAATGCGCTTGTAAGTAGCAATGTGGTGTTCAGTGGTAACTGTAATAATGCTAAGCAGCAAACGATGATCGCTTCAGACACTAATAGATACACAGAGATGGAAAATGGTGATAAATGTCACAGTGGAAAATGTACTTCTATGAAAATGCACAATGATCAAAAGATGATTGTTGAGTGAAGGGCTGTCATGCTGAAGGGTTTTCTAAAAAAAACCACATTTTTCCATATTTACCATCCTTTTTCCCAAAATTGCAGCAATGTTGAACATATGTGTTTGTTAAATTGAACCATTTCTTCAAAATTTTCAATCAACTGAAAAATTGGATTGCATTGGTCAAATCGAATCAAATTAAAAAGATTGTAATGTGTGTCGCCATTTTTACGATCAGTTTTTTTTTTTGATTGATTATAACATTTAAAAAATCTGACTAATGTATCACACATGTGTTAAATTTTTCCCCAATTATGAAAAAAACTATTGAAAACACTGAAAAAATTACTTGCGTCCACACCACTCTCAATCTTCTTTTATAAAACAAATAAAACAAATAGAGAAATTTCTGGAACAAATTAAAAAAAGCTTTCAATTTTTCTGTACAGCGATAGTTTTTAGTGAATTGCCGTAAAATTGGATCATAAGACAAATCAGGGCCTTTCTCGCTTACTGTGGTTTGTTCAGTTTGGTTCACATTCACGGGTAATATAAAGATATATTTATATTGGATTAGTTTGATATTTTGGGTCTTGTATTATTCCTGGCAGAGAGTTTTCTTGCATTCTTTCCATACTCTCTTATCAGGTTTGATCGCGGTATTCTTTATATTATTTTTTGTATTTCACTATGTACATTTTTCAGATTTTACAGATGACTAAAAGCAAGAAATTTAGAGGACAAGTTTAGAAATTAGCTCTCGTTTTTTCCTTCTTACCCATTCTTCTACATTAGGCCCCTCTTGATAGTCCTGTAAGGGCTTCTCCCAGAAAATGTTGGGATCTCCATAACGCCATATTTTGCTTCTTGTCTTCTGTGCAAAGAAGGAGGTGACACAGAGGACAATGACGACAATAAAGCCACATACTATTGCGATGGCCTGGAGAAAAAACACAAAAATATTCAGACCTACTGGTTTTGTGGTGTATCATTTCACATCATAATTTTTCTTCATAAAGGTGATTTAGAGACTCACCTCTTGTGGATCCACCATGCAATAGTGGTATAGATACTGATTTGTGAGGCCTACTCCAGAAGACATTGGGCTGTAGATCTGGTTACACATCATCATCATCTGACTGTAATACATGCCACCACTCATCTGGGCTCTTGGATTCACTCCAACAATATACACAATAGTGGCAATAAGGTCCAAGGTGGCTAAAACTGCACTCAGAACCAACACAATCATGAAGAACTTTCGTGACCTGGTTCCACTGGATTTAGTTACACTGGCTATAAAAAGTCCCAGATTAGCTATGAATGTCATCACAGACATGGCCATCATGAAACCACTTGCTGCTTGAGGGCTGGTCATACCGTAACCACCATAACCACCATAGCCGTAGCCATAACCACTGTATCCACCATAACCACCATAACCACCCATGTATCCACCTAGCCCTCCCATGTATCCATAGTTGTACTCCCAGGCCAGTGTTGATGCCACACATGCAAATATCGCCAGGCACAAGAAGATAACAATGCCCTGCAGAATTCTCACAATGCCGGGCGGAGACTTCCACTTGTAGAAGCGTTGTGGTGGGATATCTTCCTGGTAGAAGGAATCAGGATGGGCAGACTGGACGTGATAACCATAAGATCCAGGACCATGGCTGTTCTGATGAGTGTAGGTCGGTGGGCTATAGTCAGGTGGGTTGTCATAGCGCTTCTGGCTGTACATATTGGTATTTTTATTCTGTAAATTGAAATAAGAAACATGAATTTCTGTACTTGTGTTTCACTTGCATTAAACACACCCCAAAAACTATCCATTCACTCTGTACTCACTCACACAAGAGCAACACAAACGCTTTATATAAAACTAAGAAGTAGAGATGGCCCAGCCTTGGAGAACTCATGGGGAAGCACATGATCAGTTTGATCAGCTGATAGATTTGTAAGTCTCTGATTTGCTGGTCATGATCATGTGTTAAACCAGGAAGTCATCTCAGCAAATCAGAGGCTTACAAATCTGTCAGCCGATCAAACGGATCATGTGCTTCTCCATGAGTTCTCCAAAGCTGGGCCATCTCTACTAAGAAGTAGCACTGAGTTCTACATTTAGAGCTGTGCAACTGTCAGTAATCTCATCCCCTCACCGCTCTGTTACTGCTGCCAAATGACCTGCAGCAAGCTGTGCTAGCATAGAGCCTGACACAAATGTCTGCCTATCTCTTGTGCATCAAACTGAATATGGATGAGGTGGGCAGGGAACTGTGCAGCTAAAGAAATAAATGTTTGAACTATTTCTATTCTCCATTATTGTCACTGCCTCTGTCACTGTCCTTTGCAATCAGTTTCAGTCACATATTTTCTACTGCAATGCTGGAAAATATAGCCTGGTCTTTATTGTTCTTCTTGGGAGTCACATGGCTGCCCTTGATTGGCTGACACACTGGCTAAATCTGCAGACAGCAGAAAGCTAGTCACAGCTCATTAAAGCGGTATTGTCACCATAAAAATGAAATTTCAACAGCAACTGGTCTGAGTGTATTAAGTGATAAAGATTCTAATCCTGCATTCAAAACTTGCAAAACTTTTTCTGCTGTTATGGTTTGTAGTTATCACATACCTTATGAGCACTGGCCCTAGTGCCAAACAGTGCCAAAGAGTTGAATGCTGGGAGTTCTTTTTATCTATAATATATTCCTCCTCTTCCATTTATTTCTCTGCTTAGCTGCTTATCAGAAACTCGCTCTGATCACTTGTGTTTACAAGCAAGGCTGAGGTGACTCAGTGATTGGATTTGTAAACAAAAAAAAAGGCTGTGCAGTTGTTAGTATACACCTCAGTGGGAGTGTCTGAAGACTCTGGGAGGAGGGCAGCTAATGAATACATAATGAGTAAGAGAAGGGAGGGGGGAAAACAAGAGTCAGGGAGGATAGGATGTCAGCATTAGCTTGGCAAGATGGCCACTGCCTAGAATAGGATTTTCTGCTTTTCCTTTATACAATTCACAGGAATCATTACGTGGATAGCACAATACATCTGTTATGCAAGTAGAAGTAGTATTTATCTACTTATATATGTGTTTTTTATTTCTAGGTTAGCATGGGTGTCGCTTGTTCTTTAAAACTTATTTGATTGAGGTCAGGTGAGTCACCTGCATCAAATACTGTGAGGGAGAGTATGGTGAGGTGATGGGTACAGCCACACCCGTAATATATGTCATTTGTATTACACTGGAGGCTTCCTTCTTCATTTAGGGCTCGTTTCCACTATTGTGGTGCGGAATCGCGGCATATCACCACTGACGAAATCGCATGAGGATGCGATTCCGCGTGCGTTTTTTGCCGCGATTTCGCATAGGCAGGGTATATGTGATTTTAACCATGTCACTGCCTGTGTCAATTTACATTAGTTTGTCTGCGAAATCGCACGAGAAATTGCGGGAAAAAACGCATGCAAAAATGCATGCGATTTCCCTATTAAATACATTGCCTGCGATTTGCCTGCATTCCACACGCAGGCGAATTCTGCGGCTCTGCCGTGCAGAAAAATCCTGCATTGGAAAACGCTGAAGAAAACTGACAAGTGGAATCAGGGCCATCCACATGTATTGGTTATGCGAATCCGCATGCGGACAACGCATGCGGATTCACTGTAGTGGAAACGGGCCCTTAATTTGAATACAAATAGTAGCCTGCTTGCAAACGACTCGAGTTACAAACATCTCACAAATACAAACAAAGTTGTCCTTGTGCAAAATACTCTACATTGTTTGTTATTACATGTTTTGTTGTTATGTTTTATATACAAAGATTAGCACTTAAAAAAAAACTAAAAAACATTGTTTGTACTAAATGTTCAAATCATGAGTTATCAGAAAGTAAATAATTTATCTAAATCTACACATTTATTTATCAGAAAGTAAATAATTTATCTATCTATAACATGACTCAACTTACATAAAAATTCAGCTTAAGGTGGCCACACACCATACAGTTTTTTAAATATCTGTTCAATTTAAGAATTTTTTCTGACTGATTGTAACATTTCAAAAATATGACAAATGTACCACACACCTATGTTCAATTTTTCCCCTATTCTGATAAAAATGATTGGAAACTCTGACAAAATTGCTAGGGTGTGTGTAGTAATAAATTGACAATCTAACACACACCATACAATCTTTAGAAAGATTGAAGAAAAATATCTGGCATTCCGGATCGATAAAAATCGAAGAAAACAGGAAATCCGGATTTTTCAGTCGAATGAAAAAAAAGCTTTCGATTTTTTCGGGAGATCCGATCGTTTTTTATCGAATTGCCGTAAAATCGGATCATTTTATTGTATCGTGTGTGGCCACCTACGAACAACCATCTCGAAATGGGACCTGTTAGTAAGTAGGGATATTGTCTGTCTATTGCCACTGAGAGTCATGTGGAGCATTTTAATAACACATATCTAATTAAATTGACAGACTGAGAGGGAAAATGGCATATAATGTTTCATGGTGTTTTTACAAGCATTACTTAGATTAGTATTCTAGTTATTATGATTTTCATCCGCTTTAAAAAGACAACAACAAAAAAACACAGACTGAGAATTGCCATTACACTTTTAATTGCATTATTAACAAAGCAATGCCTGCTTGCTGTCTTCACCTACACTGATAGTTATAGTGGTCAGGCTACAGAGCTCTACTATACTGAGATGTGGACAGCTAATGAATTGACAGTGGCCCACTCTCAATCACAGTATTAGCACTTTATTGGTCCTATGCTTGTAATAATCACTTCTATATGCTCTGATTGATAATAATCGTTAACAAGCTGTTCCCCCTCCCCTTCTTGCACCTCTGACACTGTGGTTGTCCTTGGCAGGTTTTGGTGTGCTGTATCAATTGTTATGTCTAGAGTGCTTTGGGGGGCCCAATGTAAAACTTGCACCAGGGCCCAAAGCTCCTTAGCTACGACACTGTGAATTGATAGTATTGATACAGACAGTGATAGACATAGTGGAAAGCAAATATTCTTTTGCGCAAATTTGAACTGAAAAGAAGTGAACTGAGCCTGTGAAAGTCAGCAGTTGCCGGGCATCTAGTTGGCAGCTGCTTTTAAAACAGCAGCAGGAAGCTTTTTATTGGTTAAATTGATTTCCCCTCCTGGCATCTTAGGAAACATTTTTGATCATCACTATTAGAAAGCAATAGGACCACATTCTGCTCCTTTTAATATTCCTTCAGTTCATCTGAGTTAAGGAAGCCAGTTGGTAAGCTATGCAATGTATGTGAAAAGGCAACATTAATAGAAAGTTACCTTATTTTTCCTTTGAATAGACTGTGATAAAATAGGACCTGCAAAGTCAATCAGTGTTATCTTTCCACGTTTCGGGTTCAGTATGAGTAAATGAAAGGGAAAAGCTTATTGGTTGCTATGAATGTCAGCAGTAATCCTTTTGATTACTGGGCCTGCAGTTTCACCAAAACCAGGTTATGCTTACCCGAAACAGTTCTCTTTATTTCTTTCTATGCTACCTTCTCTTTCTTATCTTGATCTTGTGCCTTACTCTGCTTCAACTTTTCCAGGGAAACCTCCCTGTTTGCTTTCTGCATCACTACCTTTCATATCGCTCTTGTACAGCCTCACCTCTTATCACTTTTTCTTTACCTCTTTTCAGTGTAGCCTGTTGACTCGCTGACTACATAAAGCCATATTCTTCATTTTTCATGTTTACAGTCATTCACTTTATCTCCTAGAAACTACTCTAGCTCTCTGTTTGAATTTGATCTGTTCTAGCCTTTCTCTTCTAAATAATTAATCATCGGTGTGACTGTAAGCTCATATACAGGAGGCAGTAACACATTCCACCACAAGTGTGCTACTTCCAGACATAAGAAAAGTATAAATCTCGGTTTCCTAACATGCAGCTTATGAAGCAAACCATATAGATCAACACTGAAACAAAAATAAAAAAGTAAGATATAATGAATTGTATGTGTAGTACAGATAATAGAACATTACTACCAAAGAAAACAGTCTCATATTTTTATTTTCAGGTTATAGTTTTTCTTTTTGTAACATTGCATCATTCTGTCATATTTGCAATTACAAACCACACTCTGTATTTTAAACTATAAAACAGGGCAGAGCGAATGACCCTTTGAACTCCCCTGCAGTAAAACCATATTTGAAGCTGCCGCTCACAGTTGTATAAGTGCTTCAGAAAATAGGACTGTGGTCGGAGAGCTCAGAGAAGCTCGTTTGCACAGATAACAACAGAAGTTTCTTAACGCTTCCTGTACTGGAAACAATATGAGACTCATATCTGTGCTACTAATGTTCTGTGTCTTAGCTGTACTACGCATACAAATCATTATGTCATACGTTTATTTTTACCTCAGATTCCCTTTAAGAAAGCAAATTTATATTTGGCAGTAGCAGACTAAAATCTTACCAACTTAAAGGAAACCAGAGATGAATAATACAAAAAATATCATACATAACTGAGGCTTCCTCCAGCCCCCTCTGGCCTGATCGCTCCTTTGCCGCAGTCCTCCGCTTCCTGGATATTTGGTAAGGGGTCCCAGTATCTTGGCCAGTCGGGGCTTACTGCGCATGGGAGTACTACTGTGCAGGGGCAGAACTCTCCTGGCCACGGGAGCGAGATGGGGAGCGCGTGCTGCCACACTGCGCATGTGCCGACTGGCCCCAACTGGTTCTTTGCAACTTATGTTCTATTTCTTAGCTGTACTGCAGGTACAATTCATTATCTCATAAGTTTATTTTAACTTCAGATTCCCTTTAACAATAACTTTAATTGTATTAAGAAAAGTAGATGAGAGCCCCACAAGCCTTTGACTTAGATAACTTTTGCTCTGCATCTGCTGCACAGACCTTAAACAGGGGATCGGCAGGTGCTAATCACAAACCAATATTAGACCCTTGTACTCATATGCACTTACACACAAAAAATTAGTTGACAAAGGCAACAATAAAAAACACTAAAGATGTAAAAAGGAAGATATTAGTTTGAAAAAGAAAAATGACGCACTGTTATTTATAAAGCCTACTCTACCCATGCTAATCAGCATGCAAGCAGACTTTTTATGCATCTTCGGGGGGGGATGCTGAAGAAACCTCAAAAAAGTAAGGCCAACAAGCCAGAGGCCACTAGTGTAGTATGCAGGTTAATGCAGTGCCCACATGCCTGTATAGACAACCACTTTAACACACTTGTAGGGAGATGCAGCCTATTGACACTCAAGACAGCCACGTGGATTTGATGTTCAAGTCGCTCAGCGTGAGGCTACACTCTAATGCATCCACCTCTTACAGTGGTCTCATAGAAATGCAAGAAGACAGTAGGAAACGCCCAAAAGAAAAGTTTAAAAAAAACATTTTAAAGGAGAAGGTAAGTTGTTATTACAGTACCTACCACACAAGTTTTGTCAGGGTTTCTTGCCTCCTCAGGTACATTTTGTGGCTAAGATATAGAAGTATTTTCACTTAGACTTAGGTGGTCCTGCTATTCCTGCACAAAATGAACCTGTGAAAGCATGAAACACTAATCTAATAAAAAAAAATTCTACTAAATTTTTTTTTTTGGGGGGGGGGGGGGGGGGGGAGGGGGGGTTCTCTTAAAAATCTGTTTAACTTTTATCCAATTTTGAGCACTTCCTACTGTCTTTTTACAAGTCTTCATGTATTTAAATTTGAATTCTAAATCTTTCCATCTAATTTTAACAGTTGGAACTGCGTATGAAATAATTGACAGAGTGCGATAAGATTGTATATTGTTGTCTCCTTATTTACTGTAGCTGGCAGGAATATTAACAATCTGACATATTCCCACCTCTTCTTTTCTCTTTACTCCTTTAGATTGTAAACTCGCAAGGGCCGAGCTCTCTTACCCTTTTCTGTCTATGAATTTACTGCATGTTTTGTTTAATATGTTACATTTGTCACTGTAATTACTATGTCTACCAATTTAATATTACGTACCAGTGTTTATATTTTGTGTATTCCATTGTATGTATTATTATGTACCCCGTGTTTTGTTTCTTACTCTGTACAGCACTGCAGAAAATGTTGGCGATTTATAAACCAATAAAAATAATAAATAATAATATGCCACTGATACTACTTTGATTGCTGAAACTGAGGAAGAATTGAAAAGCCTAGTCATGGATGTCAAACAAGAAAGTGCCAAAGCTGGTCTACTGCTTAGAAAACTAAAGTCATGCTGTCTGTCCAATAAATCATCTGCAAATAGATGAGGAAAAACTAGAAGCTGTGACAGAATTCATCTTTCTGGGATCGAAGATCTCTGCAGATGGTGACTGCAGCCATAAGATTAAGAGATGCTTGTTGCTTAGGACAGCTATGGCCAAGATTCTATAGGATAGAGATGTCCCTTTTCCAACAGAAATCAATATTCAGATCGGATATAGGAGAAAGCTAGCCTACACACGTATGCAATTTTTTCGATTGGATACCAATCAACATACACAAGGAACGATAGCCAGTATTTCGATCAATGTTTTCCAGTATTTCTATATTTGAATATCAAACGGATAATTTGCTACAATAGGAACTGAAGTGAAAATTGCATGGGGTGTAACAGGCTTTAGGAATGTTAAAGCAAAAGCATTTGCATAGAGCAACCAATCAAATTTCAGCTGGTGAATGAAACATACATAGATTATGATTGGTTGTGCTCGGCCACTGATCCATTTTTGCTCCAGATAGCATTGCACCTTTAAATCATCCCAGAGTGTTAGAGCCAAAATAGGTTAAGTGTGCACATTCTTCGCCTTGTAAGTTGGGTGCCGCCATAGGCAAAAATGCAATTGCATTAATTTGGGCTAACTGATTTGAGTTGCTTTACAGCCTTTCTAATTAGCGGCTTTACAGCTGCTCAGATAAATTGCAGCTTTACAGCCACTCTAATTAGCGGCTTTAGAGCTGCTGGGGTAGCAGCAATCCTCATACCCATTTTATCATGCGCCCCTTTTAAATGTACACATTAGCAGCATCTCAGTAAATGTCAGAGAAAACTATTACTCTGCTTTCTAGCAATAGTGCAGGATTATGTCATCGCTTTCTGGCAGGTCTCTCATTAGTGATGTTCTAACAGCGAAGAACCCTTCCTAACAAGTCAAACGTGATATAGCTAGATTTGTATGATAGGAAATATCTTTCTTTGGACAAGTGCATGGGGCAGATTTATCAAAACCAGTGGAAGCAAAACTGAAGATTGTGATTGTGTTTCCTCAGCAAGTGTTCCACGTTTGCGGTCGCACTCTGTAGGATGCGCGCACAGGGCCAACGCAAGCGCAGTGATGCCTGACTCCTGAGTCCTGGCTGCCGGAGTGGCTTTAGACATAAAAGGAGAGGGGCAGAGGAGAACGGGGGGAGCGGTGGGCATCAGGACAGCTCCCCATTCATGCCTGCTCCCCTGTTATCCTTTAAGTATCAAAATGCAAGCATTCATAAACTTTCAGCAAGTATTGAAATTATACGTTATACTTTATAGTTTGCCCTATAGTTACAGTTAAACCCCCCCCCCCCGTAAAATTAAGCCTTCAAAGCCTAATTTTCTGTACCAGCCAACTTTCCGTACCAGCCATTGCATTTCATATGATTAAATGGCCACTTGATTATCTTGTGACCTTAATGTCACTAAGCCATGTTCCGCATATGCATTACAAGAGTCCTGACTTCTATCTGCAGTGCCAGTAAGACTGGAGAACTTTTTAAGAATCCTCCATCTTCCTTAAGGGGCCCATTCATTTGCCGACCAACCAATCAATCGAAAAAAAAACATATATATCCAGGCACATCGCCTCTAGTTAGGACATTAAATAAGTTATTAAGGAAAGGGAGGTGCTGAAGGGGGTGTGGCCAGAAAACAGCAAAAATCTATTAACCCTTCACACTCTCGCATGCAAATGTTCAAACAAATGCATCCACAGTTTCACTCATCCAGGCACCACTGTTATCCCTACAGCTAAGATAAAAGCCGGGGTCTTAGTTCACAGAAGAATGCATTCTTATGCTTAGTCACCTATACTGCACAGAAGTACCCAGGTAAACATAGGTGTCCTAACAATCAATCAATCGACCATCCAATTCGATAATTATAATCGAATTGGATGAAAATTGGTGCTGCCAAGTACATGCCCGACCGACTAAGCGACCAATTTCTGGACAGAAATTGGCTGCACGGTCGATCGCGCATGCTGAAAAATTTTGGGCCGAGGTTGGTTGGTCGGGTGCGCGGTGGTCCGGCGGCCGAGTTGCGAACGAGCAACGAGATGACTAAACCCCCGCCGCTGGCGCCGCAATGTATAAATGTATGAAGCGTGTGTGCTTTTTACCTGTCCGGTGTCGGCCTCCACGCAGTTTCCGTCCATCTCGCCGGGTTCTGCATACAGACCGGCTGCGCTCTGACGTCACGAAGGCGCATAACGGCTGACGTCAGACGCTATGCGCCGCTAGCGTGTACCCAGCGAGATGGATGGATGGACCCGACGAACTGCTACAGGACAGGTAATGTATAAATGCACTACATTACATACATTTACACATTTTGGGGGCAGCGGCGGCTCAGCCGATTCCCTGATGATTTCATGCTAAAATCGGACGAGAAACGGCCTGTAGTGTATGGGCAGATTCGATTAGAGATAAATTTATCTTTTATCAGATTCGATTAGAGATAAATTTGTCTCTTGGTGGAATCTGCCCATACTCGTTCTAATGTATGGGCACCTTTAGTTATGTGTATGTTGGACCAACCATGTGCCTGAAGTGCAACCATGGGGTCAATTCACTAGGCCTCTATAATGTCTTTATTATCATTTCCAGACTTTTTATTTTGTCATTTTTATACGCGTTTTTTTTCAATGATGTATTCACTAAGCTGCTTATTCTTATTAAAGTTTTCTTCTAGGAGATCATTTTTCATCTTCTGTTTAAAATAACTTTTCAGCTCAGTACCCTGCAATTGAAAAAGTGCTAAAAAGTAGGTGAAAAATTCCTATCAAAATTATTCTGAGTATTTCTTATTGATAAAGTGTGAAAATATCATCTAGGAGAAAACTTAAAGGGGCACTACGGCGAAAAATTGCAAAATTTAAAATATGTGCAAACATAAACATATAAGAAGTATGTTTTTTCCAGTGTAAAATGAGCCATAAATAACTTTTCTCCTATGTTGCTGTCACTTACAGTAGGGAGTAGAAATCTGACAGAAGTGACAGGTTTTGGACTAGTCCATCACTTCATAGGTGATTCTCAGCAAGGCTTTTATTCTTTATAAAGATATTCCCTAAAAAGCATTTAAATAATGATTCTGGCCAGCTTCCCTGCTCCCTACACAGTTTTTTGGCAGTTGGACAGAGCAACTGCCATTCACTAAGTGCTTTTGAGAATGAATAAATCCCTGAGAATCCCCCATGAACAGATGGACTAGTCCAAAACCTGTCACTTCTGTCAGATTTGTACTACCTACTGTAAGTGACAGCATTATAGGAGAAAAGTAATTTACGGCTCATTTTACTCTGGAAAAAAACATACTTCTTATTTGTCTATGTTTGCACGTATTTTAAATTTTACAATTCTTTACCATAGTGCCCCTTTAGGAGAAAAGGTGAATTGAATAAGGGCCTGTGAAAAGGCATCAAAAAGTAGGTAAAAATGTACTATCAAAGTTATTTTGAGTATTTTCTTGCTTGTTAGTGGGTTAAAATGCATTTTATTGACACGTTTGAAAATATCACCTGGGAGAAAAGTCAGGAGAAAAAGTTAATTGCATATGGGTCCTAGTCAATAAAATGCCCTTTAAACCACCTGCAGACAAAAAAATACTCAAAATAATTTCAATAGTACTTTTTCACCTAATTTCTGGTAAAAAAAAAAATTAGGTTAAGACAAAAAAACGGATCTCCTGGGTACGGGAGAGAAAGTTACGGCAATGGCTCATTATAGCATAGCGTCAATACACAGCGACTATGTTTGGTGATAAGGTCTAACTGTAGTTATTCAACTTTTAATGTGAAGAGAGGGGTTTAGGAAGGAGAGAGAGAGAGAGAGAGGAGGAAACAGCCGCAGGGCTGAGAAAAAAATTACAGCAATCAGGAGAATAAGGATGTCGGTGAAAACATTTTCCTAACTTCATTTAAGTTGTATAACATAAATCTGCAAGATTATCCCGTAGTAGCTGATCCAGGCTAGCAGAGGGGAAGTTTGATAGTAACCAACAAAGCTTCTTACAGTTAGGCTTTTAAGATAAGCGTATCTTTTTACAATTTTTATAAACAAATTTTTGCAGGATTTAAGCTATGCCGTTTCTAACAACAAATGCTACGGAGCAATAGTGCACAAGTTGTTGAAATAAAGAATGAAATACCACATGTTAACACACACACTTCATACTGTATCCTACCCTGCATACCGTTACTTGTCTGCCACCATCCCCTCCAACAGGTGTATTCTATTCACATCTAATCCGGTATATAATTCTGCTTTACCTTCTGTCTTCCCCCAGTTCCACACTGCTGTCGGTTTGCTGTAACTTTGCTGAGTACTTCCACAGACTGTTTTTCACTTTCTCACCTCTTTGTTGTCTGGTAATGGCGCTCCTGGGATTAATGATTAGAATCCAGCTCTGCCCACATTCGCACTGAGAAATCCTCCCCTCAGGGCTGGTCAGCAGCAGGAACTTTCTGAGAACAAGTGCACAGCCTTGTGCTGCTCTGCTGCTTGCTACACCAATACTCAACAGGTGGGGAGAATGTGAAGGAGATTTTGGTAAACTGTAAACTACGCCTTGCTAATAATTTACCAACTCAGGCAATCTTACCTGGGCAAATAGATGAAATACACAATATAAAACAATAAAGCTTTAGAGATTGTAATTATTAAGCACTTTGTGGAAAGAAAATACCTATTTAACTTCAAGTGTGTTGTAAAATAGTTTAAATTGTTTTATGAAGAACATAACATGCAGTTGGTCTTTAAATTGTTTTATGAAGAACATAACATACAGTTGGTCCACTTATCTTTTTTATTTTTCACAAACTTTATAAAATATGAAATAATATGTACAAACATTCAAATACAAAATAGCTTTTCAAACCATGATAACATTAATAACATAGTGGGAATTAATAGACCAGAGCGAAGATCCTGTACATGATTTTGACTACTGCTAAATCTAGAAATGCATTATTAGATAAGGTAAATCATAGGCATCAACCTGCTTTTGATAGTTTCCCTACTTACCACCTTGCACCACTCAAAATTAGATCAAATCGATTGTGCATGGCCATTGCTAGCTTTGTACTGCTCAATGCAGATTACCCAGAAGGCAACTTGGGCAACTGGAACCAACTGGCTATTGGGGCCTGCTGCAGGACTTATGGAGACTCATGGCAGGCCAAGTGCAGAGTGGTGAGTGGAGTAAAGTCTGAAGAGAGGTAACTTCAGCAACGCATCTACCTTCTTCCTCATCTCATTGTTCCATCTGCACGACTCCAGCAGCATCTCTCATCAACTGCCGGAAATTACTTACTTGGGTTACTGTAATGGATGCACCTGCGCTTAACGCACCCAGCATATGAAAATGCACATGAAAATTGAACACACAAAGCATGATCTGGAGTTCCCCTTTAATTCTTAGCCTGGTTTAAGAATCTAGTGTTTCTCTTTCAGCCCAAAGCATCTGCTCGGGGGGGGGGGGGGGGGAGGAGCCAATGTCCCTTAATTAGACTTTAATATACAGTACATATAATTCCACGAGGTGTCATAGTTTGCTGAAAATTCTGCATCCGCTTTTGCACAGTCATTCCTAATTCACAGTGTGTAATAAGCCAAAAGCGATACATCTTTGAAGGGGTGTATGATGCCATTAGCTACTCCACGGCCTGAGATATCAATCCCCTAGACAAGGAGGCCGATAAAACAATCACGTTTGATATCTATGGGTTCAGTGCGTGATGACTGAGTGTAAAATGTTGTTTTTTATATCATATGTCGGATATTCACTGAGTTATGGCATAATTGGAGAAAATACCCAACTCGGTCCCTAAGACAAAGGGGCCGGACCGCAGCCTGAGGTTAGATTGCTAAGTGTGGGGGAACCATCTCTTGTTACCATCCCTACCCTCCAGCAGAGAAAGAGTTAAAATGGCTGGACACACAGGTTGTGAAGACAGAGTCCCCTGCCAGCCATCCATATAACATCAAGGATTTGGCTGTTTATACATCTTGAGCTAATTACACCCAGAATTTCATATCTTCTGTTTGGATTTACAACTCCAAAGGACATACGGTAACTTGACAAACTGCTCAAGATATTATACCCAGTTATTTTCACTGTTCTTCCCTTTATCATTTTTACTATAACATTCTGTTTCAATTGCTGTATTTTAGTTTATGCTTTATTTTATTATAAAATAAAACATTAAAAAAGTGCTTGTTCTGAAATCTCTGCAAAGAGTTTGCATCTCCTAAGGGAAATGTTACTATAACCATTTTGTTATTAATATTGTTATGTTTTGCTAGCTCTAGAAAGGTTGTTGAATTAACCCCTTTTTCATACAGGATTTAGCTAGAGTTAGATTTGCGTATTCGCAAGCGTATTGCGTATTGGTGGCAGCGACCTGGTCTCTATATGAGATCGCAGATTGTATTAGTTGTACATACAATCAAAATTGTACTGCGTGTGGGCTCACCAACCGATCCAAAAGGTTACTTTGCCTGCAGTGCTGAATGCCTTCAGGATTCCCTCAGGGTCTGGGGCTGAATGGTAAACTTAGAACAGGAACTGGAGGGTGACTTCGCATACCATCACAGTTACATGATGAGATACCCCTGGAGCCACAGAGACTGGAACTGAAGAGGATGAAGGGAAGTTGTGTGTCTTGGTTGCGGAGTGGTGAGTTACCTATCTGCAGATTCCGCTCGCTTGCCACTCTGTATAGGGGGCTACCAGTGGCTACCTAATATTGAGGGGCACCTCTGGCTGTCTAGTACTGGAGGCATTTCTGGCTATCCAATACCAGGGGAGCATACCTGTTTACCTTATACAAGGGAGCTAACTCTTGCTACCTAATACTGGGCAGAAAATCTGGTTACCTAATACTGGGTATCTTCCTTTGGCTATCTAATACTGGCGGCAACCGAATACTATTGGGGGACACATCTGTCTACCAAATACTACTATGGGTACAACTGGCTACCTAATAATATTAGGGGGTACATGTGGCTACCCAATACTGCTAACTGGAGGTCTCACTGGACTACCTAACGCTGCTAATTGGGGGAATATCTGTCCACCTGATACTTTCGGAAGGGGACTCACAGGACTACCCAATACTGCTAACTGGGGTCACTTATGGTTACTTAAAGCAAACCTGCAACAATGTAAGGAGATGAATTACAATACTTACCTCCCTCTACCTCACTGTTCCAGTGCTGGGACCCCAGAAGCTCATGGCCATGTTCCCGTGCCTGTTCATGTTCCACTGAGGAGGTGCAGGACGCATCGTGCCTGCACAGTAGTATGCAGTAGCATGGAGCCATGGTTTGAGCTTGATGTAAAAAGTGGAGCCTGGTTTGCTCTGTGCTATTGCTCAGGCAAGAGCTGTCTGCGCCTGTACACTATGGCTAGGCTCCCTTGAGAAGACTTTGGCTTTGGGGGTACCACCGCTGGAAGGGTAAGGGTAAGGGGGACAGGGAAGCCTCAGATTATGCAGGGAATTCCTTCTACTTAGGTAAGTGCCCATTCCTAATTGGGGCTCTTTTTTTGCTACAGGTACACTTTAATACTAATATTTAGGGACACACCGGGCTACCTAATTCCACTATTGGGAAAGGAGGGGGGTCATATGTGGTTTCCTAGTATTGCTATCTGGGGGACTCAAAGGGCGACCTTGTACTGCTTTCTTGGGGCATTGACTCCCTTGGTTAGCCATACCAGGGAGGAGAAAATCAGCAGGGCAAACCCAGCATTGTGAAGAGAGTGAGACCAGGATTGAGGTCGACAGGCTACAAAGGTAAGGGCAGAATAGAGAACTGAGCGGCATGTATGTATGCAGATCAGACACCCAAAGTAGTCACAATGGGTGACCATGGATGCAGGTGTGTACTGGGCTAATTCCAGTTGATTGAATTAATTACATTGCACATCATGAAGTGTGATGTCATGGGAAAATGAAGCCCCACCTGTATAGGAAGTACCGTATAGCTGATGATCAGGGAGCATTGTATACCATGTGACCAGCATATTCAACTGAACATTCAGCCTCATTCTATAAGAAGCCATGGTTATAGTAAATCTACTATCAGTGAGCTTTGTAATTGTGCCTTTACCTTTGATCCTGGAGCATCACTTTTTAACAGGAAATCTGAAATCTGAAGAGTCACTTGAAAGTACAAGAAGGCATGGAACAAGCTGACTGAAATGTATCAAATAAATCGAATGCTAATGATAGGAACTGTTATGTGTAATAGAAAATAAAATAAAATTCATGAAATAATTTTTATTGACTAAAAATTCAATTTAACAAATGAATGTTAGTTAATATTGACAAATGGCAGGGATGAACCTGCATTATTATTATTTAGTATTTTATAGACATTTTCCGCAGCGCTGTACAGAGTATATTGTCACTTAACTGTCCCTCAGAGGGGCTCACAATCTAATCCCTACCATAGTAATATGTGTATGCATGTATTGTGTAGTGTATGTATTGTAGTATAGGGCCAATGTAGGGGGAAGTCTATTCACTTATCTGTATGTTTTTGTGACGTGAGAGGAAACCCATGCAGACACAGGGAGAACATACAAACTCTTTGCGGATAATGCTCAGTGCAACAAGGCGAGATCACTAACCACTATGCCACTGTGCTGCCCACCACGTTGCTTTATCTCACAAAACAGTGACATATTAGATATAACGCAAATAGACTTACTTTACATGAGGAACAGGAATACTCTGGGGAAGAAATCTTCTACCATGCAGACTGTTATTCCCCATGGAATTCACAGCTGAATTGTGTTGGGCTGCTCCCCCTGAGTAACATCAGTTCACATTGTCCATAACATGGGGGACTGGGTCTATTTAAAGGTAGGTGGGAAACCTTCCCTCCCTTTGCAGAGCACCCTTGTACAATGTTATGAACAAGGTGAAGGAAAGGATAACTACTCCAACACATGTGGAATTATGCCCTGGGCGTCCTGGGTGTGCGTCCTCTCTCTGCTGCAGACGTAACCGGGAGTGAGGATGCAGGCACAGTGGCCGAGATATCAAAGCTGTGAAAACCGGAAATGAGCTGCTGCGTGCACTGGAGAATCATTTTGTCCGGGCGCAGGACATCTGGGGAGGGGGGCGGTAGAAGCCCCAGGGAAGTTAAACTTGTTTTATTCTTTCAGGCTTACAGTTGTCCTTTAAATAATATTAGAATAAAAAACGAGAGAGAATGCTACAGATAAGAAGAAACAAGTGTTATGCAGTAAAAAAAAACAGGATACAAATAAAAAGGAAACGATTACAATTTATGTTATTAGTTTTCATAAAATAAGTTTAGTGTCTTTATCTCAAATAAACATTTTACTAACTAACCTTTTATTTTAAAGTAGAGGTAAAAATGAGCCTTTCACCTATCTACCTGCAAGAGACAGACGTCTGGTGGTGCCTATATTATTGAAGGCGCTTCCAGATTCCACAGATAGCCCCACCCATTGCAACTCCCAGTTGAGTGGTACCCTCACCTTCTCTTGCACCGAGGTGGGGCTGAGGTCTTTGTTCATTTGAGAAATCAAAGCATTTTCACCTCTTTTTGCAGAGTAAGCCCCCTCATTCCAATGGTATGGACCACGTGAGTTGGTTTTGTTGGGCTTTATGATGTGAATGCTCTTTTTTTTATATTTGAATGGGAAAATATTATTTTGTTTTCTGACATGCTATGAATGCATGCATAGTACTGCTAAAACTATTGCACTACTCAGCTACTGCACGCCAATGTGATACATCTGAACAGACTACCATCTCTGGCCAGCAATGTATAGAGAATTGTGAATGTTTGTGCATTGTATTTATGTAAATGGAGCTGTGCCCTGCACCAATAGTGGTTGGGCACAGCTCCAGAAAAGCAATAACTCACAACTTGGCTGTCTGCTTACACAACCATGGCTGCACTTAGGTGAAGGATCGCAATGTGCATCAATACTTTACATTCGTAAATGTATATGGAGGCTGCCATATTTATTACCTTTTTAAGGAAGACTGGTTGCCTGGCAGCCCTGCTGATCTTTCTGGTCAGTAGTGTCTGAATCACACATCTGAAACAAGCAAGCAGCTAATCTTGTCAGATCTGACAATAATGTCAGAAACACCTGATCTGCTGCATGCTTGTCCAGGGTCTGTGGCTGAAAGTATTAAGGTAGCCATACACTGGTCGATTTGCCATCAGATTCGACCAACAGATAGATCCTTCTCTGATCGAATCTGATCAGACAGGGATCGTATGGCTGCCTTTACTGCAAACAGATTGTGAATCGATTTCAGCCTGAAACCATTCACAATCTGTGGTGGTGGTGGTGGTGCTGCTGCCGCCGCTCCCCCCCCCCACATACATTACCTGCTCCGCCGACGCGACTCCCCAGGTCTTCACTGTCTTCTTCTCCGCTCTGGTCTGGTCTCCGGGTCCGTCAGGCTTCACTTCTTCCTGTCTGGGGGAAGTTTAAAAAGTAGAGCGCCCTCTACTGTTTAAACTTCCTGCTGGGACAGGAAAAAGTGAAGCCTGCTGGATCCAGAGCCCAGCGCGGAGACGGAGCAGCGGTGACCGGGGGGATACGCGCCGGCGGAGCAGGTAATGTATTGCAGCTGTATTGCGTCGGTCGTCGGGCACTCGAACGCCGCTAGCGACGCGCTCCCTACCCGCGGGCGATCAACTGTAATTTCCCGCACGCAGTGATCGACGGGATCGATCTATTTCGGGACGAAATAGATCGAAATTTAGCGTTAACGTCAATGATTTGACAGCAGATTCTATCCCAGTGATCGAATCTGCTGTCGATCGGCGGGGAATCGGCCTAGTGTATGGCCAGCTTTAGAGGCAGAGGATCAGCAGGACTTCCATCCAACTGTTATTGTTTAAAAGGAAAGAAATATGGCAACATCCATATCCCTCTTACTTCAATTGTCCTTTAATTCACTGCTGCAGTAAAGAAGTCTCTAATATTACAAAATCAAACCTTCAAGTCAAAGAAAGATCTACAAAGATTTTCCACCATAGCAAAAGGTTGAGTTTTACATATATACAATTTTTATTAGTAATATTTTATATTTTTCTGATTTACAAAAATTTACAAAAAATTCAAACCCTGTTTGTTTGTGGTACGACTAATAAATAACTATGGAGAACACAAATAAAAATATTGGTACATTCCCTTTAAATAGACAGAAATCTGGTATTACAAATGGATATAATTTAATTTGTGTTTAGACACGAATACATAAAATATTTACAGAAATCAGTAACACAGCAATATATTTAGCAATGTGCACTTCTATGATCCGTAACACTGGGGTGGATTATTTACAGGACCAGAAAGAAGTAAAAAAGTCTATATTTCCAATATAATTCATACAGACTCCAGTTTGTCATTGTACTAGTGTTCATTAGAAAGTGTTCATTAGAAAGTGCATTGTTCGCTTCGGCCAACACAGATATTTTAGTCTTTTTTTTTTCATGATCCTGCCTCACAAATCTGCATTCCGTCTTTTGATTTGGCTTAGGCATTCCATAGTTGAGATGTGGGCTCTCAGCTGTTGATGTAGACATATTATATTTCAGAAGTATACAGAACCATCATGCTGATCATAGGCTTGGATTTGCTTCTTGATGTGAGTAAGTTTGTCCTTCAAGTAGGTGCAACGCTCCTGTTTCTCTATGAATGCAGGATCCTGTGGGTTACAGAAGAACAAGAGGGGGTAATTAGCCAATCATGGCTCACCAAACTGAGAACCTGCAAAGTCAGCTGACCAAACACTTCCAGGAATGTTTTACAATGCCATAGTTCACAGTTCAGCACTTAGAGCATTCTAGCGTCAGTAATGTTTTACTTGAAGAAACCAAAAACCTATTTAAAAAATGGTACAATTGTAAGTTTGCTTAGTCGCTTTCTCTTTTTCCTCCAGTTTAATCCCCTGACTTCCCAAAGCTAACAATTTGTGTTTTTATTGAGCATGAAAAGGTAAAAAAGTAAAAAAAAGTAATTGTTTGTGCACTGCATAGAATGTCAAAGTGCAGGGGGTTTCTTTGCAAGGAGTTACAATCATTGAATACATACAGCAGACCTTTGAACAGCACCACATGAAATTAAAGTCAACATTAAAAGTAACTTATTCAAAGTACTAGAACGTGAACTATAAGGAATGGAAGGTCTCACTGCAAACCGGGAATATAACTCCAATATGACTCTATTCTTCCACAGATGCCATTGCATCAAAAACTCTTGCTGGTAAAGATGATAATAATATTAAATGTATTCTCTAAAGAGCTTGCTTTACTAAGCTATCTTCAGGGAGTTCTGGGGATTCCCAGAGGGGTAATCCTTAGAGCTGCAGAAAACCCGGACAGCTGCAAAAGGCCCATACAGGACATACTGGGCAATCGCACCCCAGTATGTCAGGGTTAAGGCTTGGTTCACACATAAAAAGGTGTCCAGTTCTGTCCTGTCAGTTTATGACAGTTAGCATCAGTTTTGCATGGGTTTCTTGGGCTGCGTTCACACATAAATCTGTACATTTCCGCTTTGGTCCAGTGCTGTCAGTCTTGTATCAGTTTTGGATGTGTTTCTATGGCTGTGTTCACACATAAAAGGAGTACATTTCTGGTCCAGTCAGGTAAGATTGATAGAAACCGTATGCAAAACTAATGCATAACTGACAGTACTGGACCGTAAATGTGCAGATTATGTGTGAACCAGACCTAAATGTACTACTTTGCCAAGTTGCAGCCGATAACAGGCAGAACGGAGAGGCACGGAAGTGATTGGGAGGAGACAAATTTAGCTCAGCCGGAGTCTGTATCTCAACCTAGTTAATATTTCATTGGTTTACAATCAATTATTTTTCATTCCACTAAAATATGGCTATGAAAAGAATATTAGCAACAGAGTGTGTTCAACAAACAATAATGAATCAGGCTAACACACAGCTCCTGGCTCAGTCCATACCTAAATTGCTGGAAAAATGGAAACCTCTTGTTTTCTGGGAAACAAAAAAGTGTGTGAATTGTGTTTCCTTATGAAAGCATGTCGAGGACAATATTTCGTGTGTGGACAAGAGTTAACAATTTCGTTAACATTGCCTGTGACACCCCTCTCAGTTTACTGGTGCTTAGATGTCTGTCATAATCAGTGGAAGATCTGTAGGGTGAGGCTAGGAGGACACTCATCATATTCATGATATTCACATAGGCCACAGGTGTCGAACTCCAGGCTTGGAGGGCCAGATCCAAGCCAGTATTTAGGATGGACTGAGAAAGAGAGGAATGTGTTCTACCTGAAGGACCACACCTTTCCTGATTCAAACCCATCAATTAATTTGAGCTGTGTCAAAAATGTGTGAGGACCTCGGCCCTCGAACGACTGGTTTGACATCCCTGACATAGGCAGTGGTGTAGGTTGCGACCACACCTGGACCCCTGGGCAACAGGGCCAATCTAGGGCTCTTCATTAGTGCTGTGGTAAAAATAGTACTGCGCATGCGCTGTTTAACCACGCATGCGCAGTACTGTCACGCCGGCCACCGTGATGACGCGAGGCGGCCGGCATGGTGACGTCAGACGTGACGTATCAGAAAGAAGGAGCCCGACACTCGGGCCCAGTGTCGCCGGGAGCCGCCGGGGAGCCATTTCTGGCCAGGCCTTGGAAGAAGAGTCAGATGGACGCCATGGGACCTCCTGACCTACACTGGGCTGCAGAAAGCCCCAAGTGAGTACCAATTTTGTTTTTATTTAGAGCTCGGAGTCCCTTTAACTGTTATGCTATTCATAATGTCCATCGCGATGCTGATGGAAAACACAATTTTTGCCCAAATACACTTTTTCAAATATATAATTGGGCAAAGAAATTGTATATTGTATGGCCAGTTTAATACATTAGAATAAGGAATCTATTCTCAGATAGACCCAAAGTTTGGCAAATATAATACATGTACATGTACTTACATTTTTTTTCTTCTCATATTTCTCAGCAATGACTTTGATCTTATCTGGTGCCTATAAGATTCAAAGAAACAGACTCTGTAGAAAATGCAATGAAACAGATGAAGCCTATCTATATAAGTCGTTATAGATACCCACAGCAAGCATGATTTACTAAGGAATCTCCGGTCAGGAGGTCGCTGAACATTATAATCACTCCCAAGAAAATGGCCTGGATGCATAAAAAATATGTCTGCTATTAAGGCCTAGCGGCTGGGTTCCATCCCCATAGAGAGGGTTGTCTGAAACTTGATTGTGTAGGTGAATTTGCATATAGCAGTATATGGATGGTATACTGCCTGTAGGAGAGTGTGGCATCTGGAACAGGATGTACCCCTTGCTGTACAGATTTCTCTCACTTCCTGGGTATTTTACATGGCCATCCTCCTCAGCACCCCAACATGTTTATCTGCTACACCCACATGTATGCCTGATGCACTACTGGAGCTGATTTGGCCTCTGCTGTACTTCCACACCACTTCCCTTTGTGTTCCTTCTCTGCAACACAAAAGTCTTCTGGTGATCTTGCAGAGGGCATAGTCTGCTAGTCTGCCTGTAATTTTACAACATTGACCTGTGAGGTGAAAAATCCATGATTTGACCCATAGCTTGCCTGCAGATTCCTCACCCCAAGTGAGAAGCTAGAAGGGGAATCTTAGAAGGATATTGTTGTGGTATTATTAATACAAGATAATTATCGATAATTGAAAACAGGGCCAGGCCGAGGCAGAGGCGTGAGAGGCTCCAGCCTCAGGTAACCAGTGTAGGAGGAGGCGCATAGCTCACTCAGCTATCATTCCCCTATTGTGTTTGAAACATAGAGAAATAAAAAAAAGGGGATACACAGCAGTGACTGCAAGACAGACAACTAGAAATTTAGGTGTGTGTGTGCAGGGGGGGGGGGGGGGGGGGGGGATTGGTTGGTCTGGGTGTTTCATTAACTTTCTAATTGTATGTGGGAATTGGTATGGGGTACTAATATAAAAAGTTGAGCTTTATCCGTTGTTGCTTATGATTATAACATTGAACTCAAGCAAACTACAGTAGATACAAATGTAAAGGGACTGTCTCATCTTCCATTGCCTGCAGTAAGTAATCTACTGGAACTGCTACTTATAGGACAACTGAAGTAGAAGAATATGGAGGCTGCCATATTTATTCCCTTTTAAACAATACCAGCTGCCTGGCAGCCCTACTGATCTCCTTGGCTGCTGAAGTGTCTGCATCACACCAGAAACAAGCATACTGATCTTGTCAGATCTGGTAATGTCAGAAACACCTGATCTGCTGCATGCTTGTTCAGGGGCTATGGCTAAGTCTACAAACGGCACTTAATCCTATTATGGCTTTTTAACGAAGCATATACATTTTTCTATAAAATGGGAACAAAAATACTAAAATAGCCTGGGGACTGAAAGAACTATAGTGAAAAGTGTAGTGATAAAAAACTGACTTGTTGACCAGCATAATTGTTCAGATTCCATTCTCCTTTTTATAGTACAAGTTCAAGAATGAAAGGAAGGAAATATCTGTTTGCAGTAAACAACGGCCCTATTTTCCATCCATTCCATGCCTACATCTGGTAATGACTGCTTATTGTCTTTGATAAATAAAAGCAATGTTGGCCTCACACACTCACTGCAACAGGATTGTAATATCTCTTATTCTATAAATTTGAATTTTCTTCTTAATTCTTGTTTTTTAAAAATCTTTTTCTGATTAGCAATCTCATATTTTATTTATTTGTATCAAAAGTTTATAAATATGTGAAGCACGTGTGATGGCCAGTATACAGGAGCACTTGTAAATGTATAGGTACACACTAGATAAAAGTAATCCAAAATGGCCAAGAACTACTGCTTTGTCTGACCATCATCCGTTATTGTAGTGTGTGTATAGCAGCCGGCTGACATTTCTTCACCACTTATGTGGTCTTAGAAGGATTATCTACGTCCTGCAGTACTTCAGTTCCTGCCCAGGGGCGTAGATAATCGTCTATTTAATCTGACGGCTGCCACTTGCTCCTGCATGTATTCTCGCCGCCAATCGTTAGAGGGGAGATAAATGAATGGCAACAGCGTTCCCATTCATGAATCTAAGTCCCCATGTCAATGATCACCGGCATCAATGAGATGCCAGTGGTCATTGTAACTACCGAATTAACACATCCACGCATTACTTCCTGTTCGCGTAATTATTGTACACTAATAGGAAATAATGCGCAAGGACATCTTGTGGCCAAATAGTAAAATTACTCCTACATACATTTATTTTAATAAAAAGACCCAGGTTTCCATTTAAAATGAACACCTTACCACCCACACTATCCCATTATTACCCAGACTAAAATCTTGCATTAAAAAAATTAAAAAAGAAGATATAGAGGATTTGTTGTGATAAGTAGTAATAAAGTTATAGGATAATGAATGGAAGGAGTGCTGAAAGGTGACAGTTGCACTGGTACAGAAGGGGAAAAACCCCTCAGTAGTGAAGTGGTTATGGATCCTTGATGACCCGTGATGCCCAAGCAGCCCCAATGGCGTTTTTCTTCCCAGAGCGCCATTGTGAGCTGCTTGTCTTACATAACCCCTACATAACAGGAGAATTCTAGCAATGCCCATGTAAATTGTCGGGCCCTGAACTGTCGCCTGCAGATATCCTCAGTCAGAATTTCTATGGTCTTGGTAAAGGCCTTCCTTGAATTATCCAATATTGGGCATGGTTCACAAAGTTTTTTCACATATTTTCTCTGTTTTCACCTCATCTATGTTACATCTTTAAGCTTCCAAAGAGCAAAAATATAATATAATTAAAGAGACTCTGTAGAAAAAATGTTCAGTCTTATTTCTTCTATCCTATAAGTTCCTATATCTGTTCTAATGTGGTCTGGATTACTGCAGCCTTTTCTAGTTGCACTGTCTCTGTAATATATCTAATCTTCTTTTCTTTGTCAAGCTTTGTCGACCCAGGGAGGAATGCACTGCCTCTGTTGTAATTGTAACGAATACAAGTTATGCTGGCCCTCTGCAGGCTCTGTGTGCTTTGTTCTCAGTTTCAGCTTGTCTGTGATGCAGATTGTGAGGCTGAGGAGGGAGGGAGATGATTCACTATGTAATAAAAACTTGTAGTATACTATAACATGATATATATATATATATATATATATATATATATATATATATATATATATATATATATATATATATATATATATATATATATATATATATTATACATATAAATATACACACACATACATGCAGACACATTAGTGTACGTGTGTGTGTATATATGTATATATATACAGTATATGTATATATATATATATATATATATACACACACACGCAAACATCACTTCATGGTTAGTGGCCATGTTTCATGTTTGTAAACACTGCCTAAAACTGGCGATTAAAAGCCAGGATCGCGGCGGGGAGTGGCAGAAAAGAGAAAGAGGGATCCAAAAGATCACAGTGACTCGATTGGTATGTTTTTTATTGTACAATTCGGACAGTACAGATTCTCTTTAAGGTAACAAAAGTAATATTGAAATGAGGTTAATCAGGAACAATTTACTTTGAGTGATTATTTTGCAAGTAAATGTGCTGAATGGTTATTTTCATCAATTAGGTGATAAGTAATTTCTGAGAAGTTTTGTGAATAGAGCCCATGGGCCATATGCGATTCACTTTTTCACCTGTGTTTTCTCCTAGGTAAGATTTTTACAACTTAAAATAAAATGCCTTTTAAGCCACCAGCAAGCAAACAAATACTCAAAATAATTTTTGCAGTCATTTTTGACCTTCTTTTTGGTACTTTTTCCATTCCAAAGTGCTAAAAAGTCATTTTAAAGTGAAGATGAAAAATCATCTCCCAGGAAAAAATGAATTGCATATTGGCTCATGTGTGATAAATCTCATTTAGGACCTTTGTAAGATTCTTTTTTTAGTGAGTACCAACACGATGTGCAGGGTTCACAGTGCATCACACCTATGAGCCGTGCACATTGTGTGACTGACTCCCAAGCCTTCCTCTCCTCCTCATGGTGTAACAGTCAGAGTACATAGGAGTTGGAGTTTGCATCATTTCCAAGTAACATTATAAGACCCTTATACTGTTGCAAGGTGAAAAAAAGGAAGGAGACTTCTTGTCTCCAGTGACAGCCACTTCTTGCTTTTATAAGAAGCAGAGTTTGTTTAACCTCTTGCCGACCGTGTCACAACGATGGGCGTGGCTGTGGCGGCAGCCCCAGGACCGCCTAACGCCAATTGGCGTAAAGTCCTGGGGCCAGCTAATGCAGGTTATCGAGCGCAGGCTGCACGCGCATCTCCTGCTTGGGGGGCGGAGCTCCACTCCACCTTCAGTCTCCGAGCGGCTATTGCCGCTCGGGAGACTGTTAGATGGAGTGATTGCCGTCTATTTACATGTACAGCGCTGAGACCGGCAGCAGCGATGTACTGGGGACAGCTGTGTCACACGGCTGTCCCCCTGGTTGACAAAAGAGCGATCGGCTCTCATAGGCAGAAGCCTATGACAGCCGATCGCCGCAATTGGCTGGCTGTGGGGAGGGAGGGAGGGAAGACCTTTAAAGAAACAGTGTTTTTTACTTAAAAAACACTAACAATAATATTTATAAAAAAAAATAAACATGGGGGAGCGATCAGACCCCACCAACAGAGAGCTCTGTTGGTGGGGAGAAAAGGGGGGGGGGGGGACATCACTTGTGTGCTGTGTTGTGCGGCCCTGCAGCTTGGCCTTAAAGCTGCAGTGGCACATTTTACTAAAAATGGCCTGGTCACTAGGGGGGTTTAGCCCTGCAGTCCTCAAGAGGTTAAGCACAGAAAGTGGCCACTCCCTTGTGATGATCGTAATCAGCCAATTACGATTACGCACATTTTTGCCTATACATAATTACGATTTGTACATTTAATTGATTTTGTATAGTCATTCGTAATTTCGCGTAAAATTTCGCATATTTTTTGCGTAATTTCGTGCCGACTTTGACAGTGAATAGCAAATGTTAAGGAGAATAGTGTCAAAACAAGTAAAAAAATTTTTTTCCAAAAAGACCTTGTAGTTTTTGAGAACATCGATTTTAGAAATGCAAAGAAATAATGGTTTTTAACCACTTGCCGACCGCGCACTCATACCGCGCGTCGGCAAAGTGGCAGCTGCAGGACCAGCGACGCAGATCTGCGTCGCCGGCTGCAGGCTAATTAATCAGGAAATAGCTGCTCGCGCGAGCGGCTGTTTCCTGTCATTTCACGGCAGGGGGCTCCGTGAATAGCCTGCGGGCCGCCGATCGCGGCTCGCTGGCTAAATGTAAACACAAGTGGAAATAATCCGCTTTGTTTACATTTTTACAACGCTGCTACAGTAGCAGCGTTGTAGTAGATCAGCGATCCCCGGCCAATCAGCGGCCGGGGATCGCTGTCAAATGACAGCGGGGAGCCTGTTAGAGGCTGCACAGGACAGATCCGTTCCTGTGCAGCCTCCGATCTCTCGGGGAAGGGAGGGAGGAGAGGGAGAGGGGGAATCCTGCGGTGGAGGGGGCATTGAGGTGCCCCCCCCCCCCGCCACCCACAGCATACAGGAGCGATCAGACCCCCCCCCAGCACATCATCCCCCAAGCGTGGAAAAAAGAGGGGCGGTCTGGTCGCTCTGCCTGTCATTTGATCTGTGCTGGGGGCTGTAGAGCCCACCCAGCACAGATCTGAAAAACCAGCGCTGGTCCTTAAGGAGGGGGGGGGGGTAAAGGCTAGGTCCTCAAGTAGTTAAACTTAAAAATGACAGTTTAAAAATAATTTTTCTTTGCATTTTTAAAATCGATTTTCTCAAAAACGATGAGGGAGCTCACTTGGCACACACTGTGCTGTATACAGTTCCAAGGTTACAAACACAGTATGCAGCTGTTCATCCGTAGAGTACCCCAGTAAGACTGGTAAACTATAAAAAAGATAAGAAAGAAGTGCTCCTTGTGTTTAAAAGTATAAAATAGATCCTCCTCTCTCTATGCCTTATTAGATGGTTGAAAATGTCAATATTGACAGTTCAGCATACAAGCGTATTAGTGGATAAACCACTGTTGATCTGCCCTCGATTGCCCCGTCTGTGTGGAAGCACCATCCAGGGATCCAATATGGAAGCCGCTGACTCTATCCAGATGTGTCCTTGGCCACATCAGGATATTTGTAAATCACAGGCCTTTTGCTCCAATAGGTAAGTAAATGTTTGTTACCAACCTATTGGCGCAGACAACCTGTGATTTACTAATATCCTGATGTGGCCGAGGACACATCTGGATAGAGTCAGCGGCTTCCATATTGGATCCCTGGATGGTGCTTCCACACAGATGGGACAATCAAGGGCAGATCAACAGTGGTTTACCCACTAATATGTTTGTATGCTGAACTGTCAATATTGGCACTTTCAGCCATTAATTAAGGTGCGCTGTTCTCTGCATAGAGAGGTGAGGCTCTATTTTACACTGTTTGGTGGATGGAACAGCCTCAAATTCTGATTGTGTCATTGGCTCAGGAAACATGAAGTAAATTTGCTGCATCCTCAGCCAAATCGCCTCCAGATTTATGCAGTTAATCTGTTTAATGCTGTGGATAGGGAGTACTTATTTACATAAGATATATCTGAATCTCAAACTGTGTGCTGAGTTGCCACACCGAGGTACCCCCTCCTCCAGTGGTCTAATCACTTGTGCTACCAACTGAGAGAAAGCACCAGACAGGTAAGATGCTTCAAAAATGTTTCCTAAAAATCATTGCAGTGTATAGTTTTCTTCAGAAATGTATTTTTTTTTCTTCTAACAAAATGGGCGTTACATTTGTTGAGACTCACCTTCTTACTCTGAGGTCCGCTAGTCAGTTTTTCCATCATGCTGTCCAGCTCTTTGAATTTCAGTAACGCAGCTCTCACCTCACCGTAAAGCTCCTTATACTCTGCATATTGGTCATTAAAAACAGCTTTATAATTCTGTCTCTCCTCGGCGCTCAGGATGTCAGGATACTTTCTGTAACAGAGAAGCGGGGGCATCTCACGCAATCAGTATCACTTACCCAATTACATGATTTACAACTTACTACTGGGAATCTTCTCACTCATCAACACTTTCATGTTCTGTATAACATACAGATATGTTAACTGATTGTGAATGTTAATATAACAGGTACTATTAAGGCAGTAATAATAGGCGCTTTATGTCCCTATTCTCCTCTGATGACTAGCTACATAGTGTTTCATTAAAAGGGATTTGTAGAATCAATTAACTTCAGCGGTAAAGACAGCTTTTCCTGCAAACACTGGAAACAGTTCTTTAACTGCTCCAAGACTGGAAGGTTTTTATGCCAATGGGACATATATTTACTAAATATCAGGCAAGTAGTATAATGAACATTACTCTTAGCAATGATCACATTACCTAGGTAACGTGTGTTGCGCTAATTGCGCTACAGTCGGTTTAAGTAATGGTAAAATTGCAGTTTGCTCCCTGTGCATGCCAACTTTAAAGATATTTAGTGATTAGATGCCTTATTTCCAACCTAGATTTTTAAACCTTAATCTTGCACTCATCTATTTCCTATTCCTATGGGCAGCACGGTGGCGCAGTGGTTAGCTCTCTCGCCTTGCAGCGCTGGGTCCCTGGTTCGAATCCCAGCCAGGGCACTTCTGCAAAGAGTTTGTATGTTCTCTCCATGTCTGAGTGGGTTTCCTTCGGGCACTCTGGTTTCCTCCCACATTCCAAAAACATACGGATACGTTAATTGGCTCCCCCTAAAATTGGCCCTAGACTACAGTACTTCCACTACATAATATAGACATATGGCAATGGTAGGGATTAGATTGTGAGCTCCTTTGAGGGACAGTTAGTGACAAGATGTGTATGTGTATATATATATATATATATATATATATATATATACTGTACAGCGCTGCATAATATGTCGGCGCTATATAAATACTAAATAATAATAATAAATAATAATAATTCAGCACTAGTGATGGTCTTAATGTGCTAATTTCCCTTATGCACAATTTCAAGTAAAATTTCACAATTACAATGAAAAGAAATTCCGCTTTATAAATTGAATTGATTTTGTGTAATTATTTTAAAATTTTGCATGGTACACAATATTACAACCATGGCAGCTGTAAATGGATTTTTGCATGGATTGCATACACCTGAAAGGTTATAGGTAAAAAAAGACCTTGTAGTTGTTAAGAAAATTCAAAGGAAAAAATGTTTTTAAACTCAGTAAAATGAGTGTGGTACATTTGAATAAATATTGAGTTCCGAATACTTATTTCATACATTTTAAGGAAACGGACACCATAGGGTCCCCCTTCCCAAGCCTCTTTAACTCCTTGTCACAATGCAGGCTGGTATAGCCAGAATTCAGAGCCTGGACCGGGTGGGGCTCTGCACTCTGAGAAACACCAGCCAGCAAGAACCATGATTTGGGTGGGCTCTGGAAGAGAGAGGCATCAAAACTTCCCCCTCTCCAACAAAGCCCAGGACAAGGGGCTCTTCCCCACCTCTGGTGACCAGGAGAAGGTGGGGTGGCAGCCCTGGGGGGAAGGGGGTGATGGAGGAAACTGAGGGTCCCCCAAATGCTTGCCTCCTCCAAGTGAGATGGGTATAGGGATACTAATTATTACTATGGGAGTAAACCCATCTGGAAGCCAATAAAGTCCTTTAGTTTTCTAAATTAACCATAAATACTTACCTTTAACTAATGATCTCATGCCAATATCCTCTGGTTGTTGATTGAAGATCCCTGCCACACTTCGGTACACACAGCACACACATTGATGCTCACCGGCACTTGCTATACACAAGATATAGTTAAGCGTCTATAAATGTGCCTCCAGAGCATTGGTTTTTTAATGCTGGAGGTGGGGGAAGAGGCCTTTTCCATGTTGGGGACAAGGGCTATGCAAAGCGGCATAGCTCAGGGTGCAGAGTCCCACATGGTCTGGGCTCTGAAATCTGGCTATACCAGACTGCATGGGTGACAAGGGGTTGAGAAGGCTTGGGAGGGGGACCACATGCTGGCCTTTCCTTAAAAATGTATAAAATGTGTATATAGAACTTGCTATAGATTAAAGTCTACCACAGCAAAATGTCATTTTATAAAGTTAAAAAACCCTTTCTTCTTTGAATTTTTTTTAAATTGCTTTTCTCAGAAACCACAATAACTTAAGAAAATTAAGAAAATTAATTAAGAAAATGTTTTTTCCTTATTCCCAAAGAAGCAAATTTCATATTTTTGCATAATCGCAACTAATTGGAAAATTTACAAATTTGCTGTAATTATGCATCATAATTTTATATTGTAATTGCAAATTTTGATACAAAATTACGATTATTCAAAATTTCATTGGCTCCTGACCATGTGAGTAAAAAAAAAAGTTCTGGTCCTTAAAGAGAATCTGTATTGTTAAAATCGCACAAAAGTAAACATACTAGTGCGTTAGGGGACATCTCCTATTCCCCTCTGTCACAATTTCGCTGCTCCTCGCCGCATTAAAAGTGGTTAAAAACAGTTTTAAAAAGTTTTTTTATAAACAAACAAAATGGCCACCAAAACAGGAAGTAGGTTGATGTACAGTATGTCCACACATAGAAAATACATCCATACACAAGCAGGCTGTATACAGCCTTCCTTTTGAATCTCAAGAGATCATTTGTGTGTTTCTTTCCCCCCTGAGGGGGGAGTGCATAGCAGAACCACAACACTGAAGAACTTGGCAGCCTTCCAGACACAGACTGACAAGTCTGACAAGGGAAAGATACATTGATTTATTACAGAGACTGTGATAGTACAAAGTGCTGCAGTTAGCCAGAACACATTAGAATAGCTTTTGGAACTTGTAGGATGATAAAAAACAGGATGCAATTTTTGTTACGGAGTCTCTTTAAGAAGCCAGAGCCGGAACCCTCGGGAGCTCCGGAATTTATTTAAGCAGCAGATAATAATTGGGCTATAGTACAATATTTAAGTTAATTGTACTATTCAAAACAACCTGGGTCTTGTACAGTATATGACAGGGATGTTTAACAACAATAACTATACACATATGTACTACTGTTTCTTATCTGACTTATCTAAATGTGAAGTGGAAAGTGAGATGCTTACAGAACGTAATCTGGCACCACATGTGCTTTAGTCCGATGACCTGTGGGGAGAGACTGATTAAGTGCTCCGAAATCACTGCCTTTCTCTGAGAAATGGATTGTGTTTGTGACTTTCCCTTTCATGTCCTGCAAGTGTTGGACTTCATCTTGAAAGATTATTCTCCTTGTTCTGTATGTTCTCGGCTGAAAAATGAAAATTGTACAGTAAATGCAGATAAAACTCAAAAACTACACACATAGCAACATATAGAAATCAGAAGATTGTTTCCCCCAAACGGGTTCCGATGAGGCCAGTCTGCATGACATGGAAATACAGTATGTTCGCATGGTGAACTGGCAGAGGAGTCCTTTCTACGTGGTATCAGTGGAAAAGGGTGCCAGAGCGGTCTGTGTGCAAAGGGTGCTGCCATAGACTTCAATTTTATTTGCTGCGATTTGCGGCTATAAGCAGTAGAAAAGGGTGTCTGTAATATTTTATGCTATATAAATTCAGCTACAATGAGGATGTCTAAAGATCAGTTATATCAGCAGGTCACAAATTTGGTTATATTTTCAGATATTTTTTTTAAATGCAGCTACAACGAGGACATGTAAAGATTTGTTATATCAGCAAGTCAGAAATTCGGTTATATTTCCAAATTAGCATAAAAATGCAAGTACAACAAGAACATCTAACGATCGGTTATATCACCACGTTACAAATTTGGTTATATTTTCAGAATAACACATGTTTGACTTCAGTTCAAAATAATGTATAAATATTTGTTTAGAGTTATGGTTTGGCACCACCATGGGGGGGGGAGGGGGGTTAAGGTTAGGCACCACCATGGGGGTTAAGGTTATGCATCACCATGGGTGGGTTAAGGTTAGGCAAAACCATGTGGGGGTTAAGGTTAGGTACCACCATTGAGGGTTAAGATTAGGCACCACCATGGGGGTTTAAGGTTAGGCACCACCATGAAGAGGTTAAAGCAAACCTGAACTGAAAATGAAAAGTCAAAATAAACATACACGCATCATACCTACCTCCCATGTAGTCTACTCATCAACCTCTTTTTCCTCTCCTGCATCCTTTTTGTCCACTGTGATCAATGGAATTCTCCATCCTCCATTTTGAAAATGGCCATTGCTTCAAAACAGCTTCCTGGTCAGCACACTTGTTAAACTGTAATATCGCCCACGTGAGCCATAGGAAAACATGGACATTACATTGCTCATCAGTTGTCCTTTCAGTTATAACAGCAACTGATAAATAACTGACAGCAACTGATACATTTCAGTTCTGACAAAATCTTGTCAGAACTGGAAGGAATTATTGTGAGAATAAAATGGTGAGCTTCTGAGAGGAACTGAAGGCAAGGTAAGCATGTAATATTCATTTGCAGGTACATCATGTGTTTATTTTAAATAATTTTACTTGGTTCAGGTTCCCTTTAAGGTTAGGCACCACAATTTGGGGGTTAAGGTTAGGCACCACCATGGGGGGTTAAGGTTAAGCATCAACATTGGGGGGGTTGAGGTTAAGCATCAACATTGGGGGGGGGGGGGGGGTTAAGGTTAGGCACCATCATGGGAGGTTAAAGTTAAGCAACATCATGTGTGTGTGTGTGTGTGTGGGGGGGGGGGGTTAAGTGAACCAGAGATGAAAATAAACTAATGAGATAAACAATTGGATATGTCCTTCTACTCCTAAAAAATATTTTAGACATCTCAAGATTTTGTTTTATGTATAAACATTTACAAAAGCAGGTTTAATGTTTCATAGTCTCTGCTCAATTGCAGTGTCTCAAGAGTCCCAGAGTGAACATACATGAGCTATTGGTCTTTTTATCTTTTCCTCTCACAGTAAAAAGCCCAGGTATCTGCTTAGGACAGTGTTTTACAGCTGTAATTTGTTATCAGTGAGACAACTGGGTCCAGGTTGGAGAAAAACTGCCAGTTCCATAGCTAATTATACGTTCTTTCAGGCAGGGAAAAGTGTATGCTTGCCACTGTATATGCAGATGTCTATCTCATCATGTCACAAGTCATCTCTGGTACACTTTAAAGGAATTATCAGGCAAAAAAAAAAAAAAAGAGTTTCACTTACCTGGGGCTTCTACCAGCCCCATGCAGCCATCCTGTGCCCTCGTAGTCACTCACTGCTGCTCCAGTCCCCCGCCGCCAGCTAGTTTCATTTTTGCCAACCTCAAGGACAGCAGGCCGCATTGCTTACATTTTTTTGCATTCCCGCTGGTGCAGGAACATTAACGCATACATTTTTTAGCGTTAGTGATGCAATGCTAACAAATTATCGCTGGAAGGTTAACTTGATTTACGTTTGTTCTCCAGAGAGTCAAAGTAAAAGGATCTCTGTTACTACTAAGTAAATGTAAACAGGTACAATGTGATGCAGAGTAACTAATAACAAAGAACATAAATCGTCTGCTCTCTCACCAGTCAGTAGCAGTAACATGAGAAACATCTGATCTGTTGAGGTTGGACAACAGTGGAAAACACTGAAGAACATGAGCGATCCAGTAGTCCTGGATTCATTAACCACTTGAGGACCATGGGCTTTCTACCCCCTTAAGGACCGGCCACTTTTTTTCCATTCAGACCACTGCAGCTTTCACGGTTTATTGCTCGCTCATACAACCTACCACCTAAATGAATTTTGGCTCCTTTTCTTGTCACTAATAAAGCTTTCTTTTGGTGCTATTTGATTGCTCCTGCGATTTTTACTTTTTATTATATTCATCAAAAAGACATGAATTTTGGCAAAAAAAATGATTTTTTTAACTTTCTGTGCTGACATTTTTCAAATAAAGTAAAATTTCTGTATACATGCAGCGCGAAAAATGTGGACAAACATGTTTTTGATAAAAAAAAACCCCATTCAGTGTATATTTATTGGTTTGGGTAAAAGTTATAGCGTTTACAAACTATGGTGCAAAAAGTGAATTTTCCCATTTTCAAGCATCTCTGACTTTTCTGACCCCCCTTTCATGTTTCATGAGGGGCTAGAATTCCAGGATAGTATAAATACCCCCCAAATGACCCCATTTTGGAAAGAAGACATCCAAAGTATTCACTGAGAGGCATAGTGAGTTCATAGAAGATATTATTTTTTGTCACAAGTAAGCGGAAAATGACACTTTGTGAGAAAAAAAAAAAAAAAAAAGTTTCCATTTCTTCTAACTTGCGACAAAAAAAAATGAAATCTGCCACGACTCACCATGCCCCTCTCTGAATACCTTGAAGGGTCTACTTTCCAAAATGGGGTCATTTGTGGGGTGTGTTTACTGTCCTGACATTTTGTTGGGTGCTAAATTGTAAGCACCCCTGTAAAGCCTAAAGGTGCTCATTGGACTTTGGACCCCTTAGCGCAGTTAGGCTGCAAAAAAGTGCCACACATGTGGTATTGCCGTACTCAGGAGAAGTAGTATAATGTGTTTTGGGGTGTATTTTTACACATACCCATGCTGGGTGGGAGAAATATCTCTGTAAATGACAATTTGTTAATTTTTTATAACACACAATTGTTCATTTACAGAGATCTTTCTCCCACTCAGCATGGGTATGTGTAAAAATACACCACAAAACACATTATACTACTTCTCCTGAGTACGGCGATACCACATGTGTGGCACTTTTTTGCACCCTAACTGCGCTAAAGGGCCCAAAGTCCAATGTGTACCTTTAGGATTTCACAGGTCATTTTGAGAAATTTCGTTTCAAGACTACTCCTCACGGTTTAGGCCCCTAAAATGCCAGGGCAGTATAGGAACCCCACAAATGACCCCATCTTAGAAAGAAGACACCCCAAGGTATTCCGTTAGGAGTATGGTGAGTTCATAGAAGATTTTATTTTTTGTCAAAAGTTAGCGGAAAATGACACTTGTGAAAAAACACAATTAAAATCAATTTCCGCTAACTTGTGACAAAAATAAAATCTTCTATGAACTCGCCATAACCACTAACGGAATACCTTGGGGTGTCTTCTTTCTAAAATGGGGTCATTTGTGGGGGTTCCTATACTGCCCTGGCATTTTAGGGGCCCTAAACCGTGAGGAGTAGTCTTGAAACGAAATTTCTCAAAATGACCTGTGAAATCCTAAAGGTACTCATTGGACTTTGGGCCCTTTAGCCGCAGTTAGGGTGCAAAAAAGTGCCACACATGTGGTATCGCCATACTCGGAAGAAGTAGTACAATGTGTTTTGGGGTGTATTTTTACACATACCCATGCTGGGTGGGAGAAATACCTCTGTAAATGGACAATTGTGTGTAAAAAAATCAAAAGATTGTCATTTACAGAGGTATTTCTCCCACCCAGCATGGGTATGTGTAAAAATACACCCCAAAACACATTATACTACTTCTCCCGAGTACGGCGATACCACATGTGTGGCACTTTTTTTGCACCCTAACTGCACTAAGGGGCCCAAAGTCCAATGAGTAACTTTAGGATTTCACAGGTCATTTTTGTTTCAAGACTACTCCTCGCGGTTTAGGGCCCCTAAAATGCCAGGGCAGTATAGGAACCCCACTAATGACCCCCATTTTAGAAAGAAGACACCCCAAGGTATTCCGTTAGGAGTATGGTGAGTTCATAGAAGTTTTTATTTTTTTGTCACAAGTTAGCGGACATTGATTTTAATAGTTTTTTTCACAAAGTGTCATTTTCCGCTAACTTGTGACAAAAAATAAAATCTTCTATGAACTCACCATACTCCGTACGGAATACCTTTGGGTGTCTTCTTTCTAGAATGGGGTCATTTGTGGGGTTCCTATACTGCCCTGGCATTTTAGGGGCCCTAAACCGTGAGGAGTAGTCTTGAAACCAAATGTCGCAAAATGACCTGTGAAATCCTAAAGGTTCTCATTGGACTTTGGGCCCCTTAGCGTACTTAGGGTGTAAAAAAGTGCCACACATGTGGTACCGGCCGTACTCAGGAGAAGTAGTATAATGCGTTTTGGGGTGTATTTTTACACATACCCATGCTAAGTGGAGAAATATCTCTGTAAATGACAATTGTTTTGATTTTTTTACACACAATTGTCCATTTACATAGAAATTTCTCCCACCCAGCATGGGTATGTGTAAAAATACACCCCAAAACACATTATACTACTTTTCCTGAGTACGGCGGTACCACATGTGTGACACTTTTTTGCAGCCTAGGTGCGCTAAGGGGCCCAACGTCCTATTCACAGATCATTTTGAAGCATTTGTTTTCTAGACTACTCCTCACGGTTTAGGGGCCCTAAAATGCCAGGGCAGTATAGGAACCCCACAAGTGACCCCCATTTTAGAAAGAAGACATCCCAAGGTATTTTGTTAGGTGTATGGCGAGTTCATAGAAGATTTTATTTTTTGTCACAAGTTAGTGAAAAATGACACTTTGTGAAAAAAAACCAATAAAAATTAATTTCCGCTAACTTTTGACAAAAAATAAAATCTTCTATGAACTCGTCATACACCTAACAAAATACCTTGGGGTGTCTTTTTTTCTAAAATGGGGTCACTTGTGGGGTTCCTATACCGCCCTGGCATTTTACAGGCCCAAAACCGTGAGTAGTCTGGAAACCAAATGTCTCAAAATGACTGTTCAGGGGTATAAGCATCTGCAAATTTTGATGACAGGTGGTCTATGAGGGGGCGAATTTTGTGGAACCGGTCATAAGCAGGGTGGCCTTTTAGATGACAGGTTGTATTGGGCCTGATCTGATGGATAGGAGTGCTAGGGGGGTGACAGGAGGTGATTGATGGGTGTCTCAGGGGGTGGTTAGAGGGGAAAATAGATGCAATCAATGCACTGGGGAGGTGATCGGAAGGGGGTCTGAGGGGGATCTGAGGGTTTGGCCGAGTGATCAGGAGCCCACACGGGGCAAATTGGGGCCTGATCTGATGGGTAGGTGTGCTAGGGGGTGACAGGAGGTGATTGATGGGTGTCTCAAGGTGTGATTAGAGGGGGGAATAGATGCAAGCAATGCACTGGCGAGGTGATCAGGGCTGGGGTCTGAGGGCATTCTGAGGGTGTGGGCGGGTGATTGAGTGCCCTAGGGGCAGATAGGGGTCTAATCTGATAGGTAGCAGTGACAGGGGGTGATTGATGGGTAATTAGTGGGTGTTTAGGGTAGAGAATAGATGGAAACACTGCGCTTGGGTGGTGATCTGATGTCGGATCTGCGGGCGATCTATTGGTGTGGGTGGGTGATCAGTTTGCCCGCAAGGGGCAGGTTAGGGGCTGATTGATGGGTGGCAGTGACAGCGGGTGATTGATGGGTGGCAGTGACAGGGGGTGATTGATGGGTGGCAGTGACAGGGGGTGATTGATGGGTGATAGATGATTGGCAGGTGATTGACAGGTGATCAGTGGGTTATTACAGGGAAGGACAGATGTAAATATTGCACTGGCGAATTGATAAGGGGGGGTCTGAGGGCAATCTGAGCGTGTAGGCGGGTGATTGGGTGCCCGCAAGGGGCAGATTAGGGTCTGATCTGATGGGTAACAGTGACAGGTGGTGATAGGGGGTGATTGATGGGTAATTAGTGGGTGTTTAGAGGAGAGAATAGATGTAAACGCTGCGCTTGGGTGGTGATCTGATGTCGGATCTGCGGGCGATCTATTTGTGTGGGTGGGTGATCAGATTGCCCGCAAGGGGCAGGTTAGGGGCTGATTGTTGGGTGGCAGTGACAGGGGGTGATTGATGGGTGATAGGTGATTGGCAGGTGATTGACAGGTGATCAGTGGGTTATTACAGGGAAGGACAGATGTAATTAATGCACTGGTGAATTGATAAGGGGGGGGGGGGGGGGTCTGAGGGCAATCTGAGCGTGTGGGCGGGAGATTGGGTGCCCGCAAGGGGCAGATTAGGGTCTGATCTGATAGGTAACAGTGACAGGTGGTGATAGGGGGTGATTGATGGGTGATTGATGGGTAATTAGTGGGTGTTTAGAGAAGATAACAGATGTAAACGATACATTTGGGAGGTAATCTGACGGCGGGTTTGCGGGCGATCTAATGGTGTGGGTGGGTGATCAGATTGCCCGCAAGGGGCAGGTTAGGGGCTGATTGATGGGTGGCAGTGACAGGGGGTGACAGGGGGTGACAGGGGGGTGATTGATGGGTGATAGGTGATTGGCAGGTGATTGACAGGTGATCAGTGGGTTATTACAGGGAAGAACAGATGTAATTAATGCACTGGTGAATTGATAAGGGGGGGTCAGAGGGCAATCTGAGCGTGTGGGCGGGTGATTGGGTGCCCGCAAGGGGCAGATTAGGGTCTGATCTGATAGGTAAAAGTGACAGGTGGTGATAGGGGGTGATTGATGGGTGATTGATGGGTAATTAGTGGGTGTTTAGAGGAGAGAATAGATGTAAACAATGGATTTGGGAGGTGATCTGATGTCGGATCTGCGGGCGATCTATTGGTGTGGGGGGGTGATCAGATTGCCCGCAAGGGGCAGGTTAGGGGCTGATTGATGGGTGGCAGTGACAGGGGGTGATTGATGGGTGATTGACAGGCGATTGACAGGTGATTGACAGGTGATTGACAGGTGATCAGGGGGGATAGATGCATACAGTACATGGGGGGGGGGGGTCTGGGGGGGGGGGGTCTGGGGAGAATCTGAGGGGTGGGGGGGTGATCAGGAGGGAGCTGTGGGCAGGGGGGGGGGGATAAAAAAAAATAGCGTTGACAGATAGTGACAGGGAGTGATTGATGGGTGATTAGGGGGGTGATTGGGTGCAAACAGGGGTCTGGGGGGTGGGCAGGGGGGGGGGTCTGATGGGTGCTGTGGGCGATCTGGGGCAGGAGGGGTAAAAAATCAGTGTGCTTGGTGCAGACTAGGGTGGCTGCAGCCTGCCCTGGTGGTCCCTCGGACACTGGGACCACCAGGGCAGGAGGCAGCCTGTATAATACACTTTGTAAACATTACAAAGTGTATTATACACTTTGTATGCGGCAATCGTCGGGTTAACATCCCGCCGGCGCTTCCGTATGGCCGGCGGGATGTTGCGGCGGGTGAGCGGCGCCAGGCGGAGGCGGAGGATCGCGTCACGGATGACGCGATCGCTCCGCCCATGCCCCTACAAGGACCGCCGCCAATTGTCAATACGGCGGTCCTTGCGGGGTGCACTTCCCGGCCGCCAATTGTACATACGGCGGTCGGGAAGTGGTTAACATTTGTATACTATGTTGTACTATGTTGTAACCCTAACCCTAAGACCCCGCTTCCTGATGCCTAACCCTAAAACCCCTTTCTGACGCCTAACCTTAGAAAACCCCCTTTCTACGCTGCTAATAATATAAATACCAAGAACCATACATCTCTTAAAAATACATTTAAGAAAAAGTGATTTACAACATGATAATTGTCAAAACGAATTTAAAAAGGATAATTGACTGCACTACACATGCACAAGTACAGCCCGCACCTGAGCAGTTGCACAAATCTGCTCGTTCACTGCTTTTTCCTCTGTGCACGATTGGCTGTACAGGCTACACTTGTGCCTGCACAGTCTGGCAGTGCCTGTACATGGACTGGAGTGTGGCCACAAAAACATATTTAACAAGGCTTGTTAGATATATTCAAAGGGTCCCAGTGCTGGAATGGCAAGGTTGAGGGGGATGGGGAAGCCTCTGGACTATCCAGATGCCCCCCTCAACTGAGGTAAGTCTCTATTTTCCCTTTTTTATCACAGGTACACTATAAGCCTAATTACATATATAATAAATTGAAGTCGGATTTGTGAAACAACACACACATACTCTTCCCTTCTTAAGTGGTGAAGAAAGAACTTTTAGGCTAGTTTTTACACTGGGGTCTGGAATTGCCTTGCATTATAATGTGTACAGAGCAACTAAAAACAACATTAACAGTAACATGTGAGCAAAGCAGACACAGTAGGAACTGTCCAATGTGCACCTTGATTCTAGCAACACATTGGCATTGCATAGCGCAAAACAGTATCCAAAAAGAGCTTTTCTACCAGCCATGAGTGGCTCAGTCACAGAGTTGTGGGCCCCAGTTAGAATTTTATACTGCAACCCCCCCTCCCCCCATGATGTAAGCAGAGGAAAATAAATAGTTTGTTAATGATTACCACTATTTAAAACACATATAAGGATGATCAGTACCACTTCAGCACTGTAACGATCGGTGTCAGCAACCAGAGAGAGAATCTGATCCTTGGCGATCCGCAGTATCCCCAAGAATACAGATATACCCGATTATTGAGGATCTGCGGAATCGTCAATAATCAGATATGTGTAACCTCTAGACACCTGAGAGAGTGTAAGTGTTTGGTGCAACAGTAACAACTATGAGTGGAGACCACCAGAGGAGCTGGCGGCCTAAGATTCCTGAGGAATTCACCCCTGACTGTGGGTGATATTCCTGTAGCCTGTGGACCCCTGGGCGAGGGACCGAGGCTGGGTTGCAGGAAGCCCTGCAGTTAATAAGAAAGGTATTGCCCTGGACTGGGCTAACATAGTACGGAAATAGCACAATCCTAGTCTGGGTGTGAGGTCCGTAGTCACAACACCCTGGAACTAGTCTGGAGCATAACATAAATGGTAATACAATTCCCTAGTCTTGTGTGTGAGGTCCGTGATCGTCAACACCCTGGAACTAGTCTGGAATATAACATAAATGATAATACAAATTCCTAGTCTTGGGTGTGAGTTCCGTGATCGTCAACACCCTGGAACTAGTCTGGAATATAACACAAAGACAATACAGTTCCCTAGTCTTGGGTGTGAGGGCCTTGATCTCAACACCCTGGAACTATGCTAGAGAATACACAGAAGATACACAGTATTCCTAGTCTGGGGTGTGAGGGCCTTGATCTCAACACCCTGGAACTGGTCTAACAAATAAACAGTACAAGGTAATCTAGCTCAGTGTGAATTCCCAAGTCCTCTTGGTTCAAACACACTGTAAGGATCTGACTATGGTCTGAATGCTTCCACAAAGTGTTAGCAATGACAGACAACCAGCAACTGACAAGCAGCAGAATATATAGTAGCTGGACTCTGCCGCCCCGCCCGAGCCACTCAGCCAATCATGAGTCCTGCAGGAATCAGCTGATCTTCCTGATCAGCTGACACTTCCCCTGCTGGTATAAAGGTCCTGAGTTCCGGCCCGCGTGCGCGTAGCTCTCCATCTGCCTATGTGCACTAACAGACCCAGCCACACCAAGCGCACGCTGCTGCATGCAAACCGCCGCGTTGGACGCGGAAACGGCCGCTTTGCTGTCAGGACATGCGGCGGCCTTTCCGCATTCCACCATACTACCAGACGCGTGTCTATGCGTGCAAACCGCCGCGCTGGACGCGGAGTCAGCCGCCTTGCTCTTGACACACGCAGCGGCTTTTCCGCGTTTTCTCACAAGCACCAATGAAAAAAAATGCAGGGACTGGAGGAGAGCCCCCTGTAAACCCCTCAGATCCAGGGGCTCTGGTGCATTTGCAACCTTTGCATACTCTATCACTGCATTGCTACTCCCCTACCAAATACAATTCCATTGTTTAGAAATATCTCAACAGTGTGGACATTTTGTGTACAATGGATCAATTAGCTGACATTCTACCTGTGTATTCCAACTGGAGAGGCACTCCTAGCTCCATCACTTGGTGGCCAGGCACGTAATCAACCGGAGGAAGTGGGATTAAAGCCCATGAAACGCTTTGTCTTTTTGGTGCAATAATCTTCTGTTTCTAGTATATAAGACTATACCCTTACCTCTGCCACTGCTTATATACTTTTCTACACAACTGAATGCCTCTCAACCCTTTATTCTGTCTGATCCGCTACTAAACCTTCCACTGGGCTGTCAAATGAGTGGTGGGAATGGACTTTATGAGAATGCTCTGAGATCACAGAAATCTACTGAATATTTTACATTTGATTTATGGAGAAGATAGATATTATTTTCAACTCATGTTAAATGAATTAAAGGGGCAATCACATTGTCTTAGGAGGACAGCAGTGAAAGTATTCAGTTGTGCAAAGAGAAGCGATGCTCACAATGGAGTGTTTTCACTAAACTGTGGTAATTAGAATAACATGCGTACATTCTTACGCATGATGAGTAAAGTGTAGTGCCATGCATTATGCACTACTCATCATGCGTCAAACTTTCCCACAGTTCAGTGAATATACCCCATTGAGTGAGTCGGACGATTCTCACTTAAGTACCAAAACTTTCTATATCCTTATTGCATTTCAGAAAACATCTCTGTTTTGATTTATTTTCAGTACTTGGGACTAACTGGAAAACTTCAGGCTGTCCTCCAGATGATTTTGTTTTGTTTTTTTTTACTTTTTTTTTTATTTGATAGAGTAATTTGCTATTTTTTAGTCCAAACTTATGTTGATATAAGCAAAGCTGAATAATAAGAGCATTCATTGGCATTAAGACATGATTATTAAATGAAAATCATTTGAAATGAAAAAAAAAAAAGTCCAGGAATTTGATTTGGTTAATAAAAAGGAAAATATACAAATTCTGATTTAAAAAAATGAATACTTGTGCAGCTAGCATTAGTCTTTGTCACTGTCATTTCAACAGTCATGAGCAGCACAAAGGAGCAAGTATAGACCGTAAAGATAAGTGCACAGAACATTAAAGCTGAAGTATTCCTTATGTAACAGCCAATACCATCCACTTACTTCTTTACTACTTTACAGCTTAGTATTTACTGTGTTTTGTAGCCATGTGTTTGCATATAAAAAATAAATCAACTGCTTGATTTAGTAAAACAGCATCTTAAAGGATACCCGAACTGACATGTGACATGATGAGATAGACATGTGTATGTACAGTGCCTAGCACACAAATAGCTATGCTGTGTTCCTTTTTTTCTTTCTCTGTCTGAAAGAGTTAAATATCAGGTATGTAAGTGGCTGACTCAATCCTGACTCAGACAGGAAGTGACTACAGTGTGACCCTCACTGATAAGAAATTCCCCTTTTTACATCTTTCTTGCTCTCAGAAGCCATTTTTTGCTAGGAAAGTTTTTTTATAGTTGAAATTCCTTATCAGTAAGGGTCACACTGTAGTCACTTCCTGTCTGAGTCAGGACTGAGTCAGCCACTTGCATACCTGATATTTAACTCTTTCAGGCAGAGAAAGAAAAAAAGGAACACAGCATAGTTATTTGTTTGCTAGGCACTGTACATACACATGTCTATCTCATCATGTCACATGTCAGTTCGGGTATCCTTTAAACATATTAAACAAAAAATAATAAAAAATTAAGTAACATGCACCGTGAAGGATTGTACACAGGGGAACAGAAAAAGTTAAGTTGCATTATGAATTAACAATGATAGTAATATATATTAGCATTGCAAGAATTGTTGGTGGGATAATTAATAAGAGCCCAAGTCCTTCCCCTCACCTTAACCTTTCCAGCCTGCCTTCGCTTTTCTTCATGTTTCCACATTTTGAGACACACCAAAGCACTGGACAAGTACAGAAGCATGTTGAAGTAGAGAAAGGCTATGGCTGCCACTTGACCCCCTTCCACCCTACAGTATGCTACCATGAGTGGGTTGGTAGCAAATACAGAGTAGCAGAGGCCACCACGGTTCAAGTCATTTATGTATGCAATGCCTGCAGCCATGTACAGAAGAAACAGGAGGATGTTGATGGCAAGCTCAGTGAGAGGCCACCAGTGGGAATCAAGGAGAATGGTTCTGTAGTACATGGTAACACCCAAGCCCAACAGGATCAACGTTACCAGCCACACCAAACTGGCAACAACCAATACAAATGGAGTCATTGGACCATAATAACTGTAGCCACCAGGCAACGTACTTTGGAGCTGAGTACCAAAGAAGTTGTACCACTGGTAGTCTTTCTGGATATAGGAACAAGTGCAGGCAAATACCATACCACCTAGAATTAACTGTACTCCAGCTAGGATCCTAAGCAACCCAGGCCAGGACTTCATGTAGGAGTATTTTAACTTGTATGCTTCTACCTTTTCTCCGAAATTTGATATTACTTGATCCTTGCTTTCGAAAGAACTTTTCTTTTTCTTACTGTTGTCGATAGCATTCACAGTGTGTAACGACGTAGTTAGAATGCCACTCTTATTTGTAAGACTGGAGTCTCTGCTGGTATCCAGAAGTGGTGTAACTGGTGGTGAGTTGTGAACACTTTCCAGATTATTCAGTTTTAGTGGTTCCCCTTTTGTCTTGCTTTTCCTAAACATTCTTTTCCAGGAGACAGGCAGGAAATGTCGGGCAGATTTTGTACTGCTTAGTTCTTGATACTGTGTATCATGTTGATCTGATAATGTTCCAATGTGCTTCTGGGCATCACGGTCATAATAGTCAAATGAGAAACTTGGTGCATCTCCCCAGGATGATGTCTCTGATGACCACACAATTGGTCTTCTGTTCTTTTGCTTCTCCAAATGTGATGGAAAGGAAGACATTGCAGTCATGTTAGTGTGAATGCATCTGATATTGTGCTGAAAATGTGTCTTTAGGCTTCAGTTCTCTTCCCATGTCCCGGAGGAGAACTTGCTCTAGTTTATGAACCACGTGGTATGTGCACCTTACCTTCACAAATAGAAGTGGTCTGCAAAGAAAGAGAACAATTAAAAAAATACTCTGGAGATCTTTGATCTTGTTGTTGCTGTAATGGCATAAAATGACAAAGGAATAAAACAATTACATTAAGAGAAATGGAACATATAAAGGGAGAGTTAAAGAGAGAACAAAAATCTATTTTTTTTTGTAAAATAATCACACTTTACTATTATAATATAATTAATTACAACCCTGCCTTGGATTTTTTTTAATCCTACTTTTTGGGGGCATACAGTAATTTAGTTGAAAAGTTTGCAGACCTCCATTGCTGCCAATAACTTTTCATAAACATTTGCCAGGCTCCGATGTTTCAGCTGCCATATTTTTTTGTACTTATACAAACACAGGCATTTTAAAGTGAAGCTGAAGTGAAAAGAATATAGGGGCCTGACTTTTGTTATGATGCACTGTTGCTAATAGTCACTGGCCCAGAATGAGGATGCAGATCAGATGCTTTGACTCTTGTCTGAATTCACTGGCTGCATGCTGATTGCAGGTGTGTGACTCAGTTACTACTGAAGCCAAAAGCTCAGCATGACTGGTGACTGGCATTGTTTATAATGCAATAAAGGAAATAGGGATGAGTGCATAAACTTTTGAGGTTCAGTCTTGCAATTAATTGGCCCCAATCTCACTTAGTGAGATTCTAGTGAAATCAAAAGTCAATTCTTGCTATGAAGTAATGTTAGGCAATAGCATGGGGGGCTAGGTGTTATTACTGCTCACTTCACAAAGGAAAAATAAAGAAAAAGAAACATTTCACAGTAATGCAACTTGCCAGCACTAAAGATGCCAGCATCACTGACAAATCAGGGAGAGGAAAGATTTTACAATGGGCAAACACTGACTAAATCATTTATAAAATAATACTGCAAAAAATACCGGTAAGCAATTTTTTCACTCAGTAAAGTTTATCTTTATTCTATGTCCATGCTATAGCTTTTTCATTTGTGGCCACCCCAGCCCATTGTTGAGCGTGTGCACAGTTGTCCCCCAAGCTCATTTAGTGATCCAGAATACTGGACCGTTAAACGGTAACTTCCTTTTAACTGTTCTCCCTAGGAGCCGCTCTATTGTGCATTGCGCGGAAGCTCACAGAGTGAAGGAAGAACACATACACAGGACAGGTGAGTGTGCTCTGCTGTGCATACTCTGCTTGGGCCCTGGGGTACTACTATTCAGATTGGGGAGGCGCAGCAGCTGGGTCCTATTAAGGTGCTGGTCCTGTGGCCGTCTTCTCTATAGAAAAGAGTATGTGCTTTTCTGCTATAGCAAAACGAGCCATCTGTAGAACACTTGGCTCCTGAACTTCCACCGTCCCCTTTCAGCTGTCCACAACCATTGTGCATGTGTACGCACCTATAGGGCTCGATTTACAAAGCGGTGATAACCCAGTTAAAGACTTTAGACGTGACAACCATTTTTATCATGCCTAAACTCAGTTTAGGCATGATAAGTTTAGGCATGATAAGTTTAGATAAGTTTAGATTTCCCGCAAAGTCCCGCACGCAAAGCAGCGCCATTAAACTCTATGCAAAGTGCACCAGACTTTGCTAGCGCAAAACTTTTGATCAGCTGTGCACTGCGGTGCTAACCCAGTTGGTGCTTAAACTTATCACGCCTAAAAACTTATCACACCTAAACTTATCACACCTAAACTTATCATGCCTAAACAGAGTTTAGGCGTGATAAAGGGCTTTTCACCACGGTGATGAATCAAAAAAAGTTAGCAACGCTTTGTGAATCGGGCTCATAGTCTTCCAAATGCACTCAGATGATAAAAATCAACACAGAACATTTATATCACGCTTTTCTCCTGGCGGACTCAAAGCGCCAGAGCTGCAGCCACTAGGATGTGCTCTATAGGCAGTAGCAGTGTTAGGGAGACTTGCCCAAGGTCTCCTACTGAATAGGTGCTGGCTTACTGAACAGGCAGAGCCAAGATTCGAACACAGGTCTCCTGTGTCAGAGGCAGAGCCCTTAACCATTACACTATCCAGCCACTATCCAGCAACTCATAATATATCATATGACCCTCTGAATGTTATGCGACCCTCTCTTACCATCTATGTTTGTGACCCTCTCTTACCATCAAGACAAATGCACTGATGATTGCAGGGCAGAGAAACAATAACAGTATGCACATTTCCTGCATTCCCTTTACAGTCTTGGACTTATCTGGACTAGTAATAGGCAGTTGCTTGTTTCGCTGTCCTGAGATCAACATTTAATGATAGAGCTCAGACAACCCTTTTGAACTCTATTCATTTCAGACATAAAGAGACAGTTGACAGATCCAGTTCACTTCTAATAACAGTATGCATGATTATGATTACTTCTTCCTGACTTTAGCAGTCAGTAAGCTGTCATTACTTCTGGAGAAAATGCTGCTGGAGGATGTCTGTCTCCAAAGTGAAGGCCATATTGAAACTAAAAAAATACACTCTACAATTTACAGTACAGTAGAGTCTCTGTTATCCAGCACCCACAGTGATCAGCTGATGCCGGATAAGTGCTTTCTGGTTGCTTGAGACTCAATGTTAAATAAAGGCCTAGCTAATACAGTACTATGCCCCACTCTATATACACACCATGAATTCTCTGTTGCATGTTAAAATACAGTAATTGAAAGTATATTATCCTTGGGGATGCCATGGAATACAGTCTTTAAACACAGCAGAGCCCACAAACAGTCTAAGAAGTTGGCCTTCACTGCTATGAGTACTGTCAGCTGGTTGGATGAGGCTGGTGGTTAGTTGAGTTATGGATAACCAGGACTCTAATGTATATCCATTTTCAAAATGATCGAAATGGCTTAATTTTTATTTTCACAAACCTGTATGTTAACATTTGGGTTCAAAATGTGATTCTATAAAGCAGATAGCCTAGATAGTCACTGCAGTTTATCTTAACTACTCAGCAAATGTGAGTGTGTCAGTAAGTGAATAAAAAACATCTGAACATTTTTTTCTGTGCACTTCCAGTGCGAATCAAGTAGCTGTTGATCGGCGTACGGATGTATGTGTCTCAGGTGGGTTGGGCACTTGGAGAGCCAAATGATGGCTCTCCCTGCTGCCGCAACACTCCCTGGCGGCATTAAATACTGTAATTCGGTGTCTGGCAACTGCACAGCATTACATTGCTGCTATGGGGCATCTGGCTTTGGTGCTGAGCGCCGAGCGCCGAAACCACCTGCTTTGGTTGATGGGACTTCGTGTAACAGGTTTAGTGTGCCAAAATTCCAGTGCTCACAGTAGAGTGGATGTTGCTTTACAGTAAACAGCCTTTGTTTGGCTACCTGTGACTACTGTCAGAGCATGGGACCACCTGTGACTGCCAGCAATTGATGCTAGACTGTTGCCACATTTGATTGGTCCATTTTCATTTTAGTGTAATTTGTATACACATTTGCATAAACTCAGAATTATTTGCATGTCATTGACCATCCCCAGTTAGTCATTACAGTGTAGTCCTTGTCAAAGTTGCTTGGAACCTCACACTTACCTATCTGTCCTGTTTCTACACATGACCTTCAACAGCTAACAGCTTAATATATCTCACCCCTTGATAAGTGCTGTTGTAATGAGATAAGCAATGTTATTCAATTCTCCTGTTGGTTTTAAAGGGAAGGTTCAAGCAAAATAAAAAAATGTGTATCACTTACCTGGGGCTTCTGCCAGCCCCATGCAGCCATCCTGTGCCCTCGTAGTCTCTCACTGCTGCTCCAGTCCCCCGCTGGCAGCTTTCTGACCTCGAAGGTCGGCGGGACGCATTGCGTACATTTTTACGCATTCCCACTAGTGCAGGAACATTAACACATACATTTTTACGCATTACTGGTTTAATGCGTAAATTTTTACGCATTAAACCAGTAATGCGTAAAAATGTATGTGTTAATGTTCCTGCATTAGCGGGAATGCGTAAAAATGTACGCAATGCGTCCCGCCGACCTCCGAGGTCAGAAAGCTGCCAGCGGGGGACTGGAGCAGCAGTGAGAGACTACGAGGGCACAGGATGGCTGCATGGGGCTGGCAGAAGCCCCAGGTAAGTGATACACATTTTTTTATTTTGCTTGGACATTCCCTTTAAAGCCCAACTAATTACAATATGACCCAGCACATGTTATTTCGTGATTACATGCCATGGGTCACAGAGAAGATGCAGCCAGCAGTGGATAAAGATGGGGAGGGCACGGAGCCATGGAAATACAGGTTAAACGCTACTTTGCTGAAGAGTCTACGGGGGCCCCAGGGGCCATAATTACATTGGGAGGTGGGGTGACCTTAGAAGGCAAAATGTCGCTTTATGGAGGGTTATTTTTAGACTGTTATTAGAAATGTAACACTTAAGTGGGGTGCTTCTCATATTTCCTTAGACTGTTGTGTGTGTCCATGCTGATTTCTGAGCACTGAAAAGTGACTTGATTATTAATAATAATAATTAAAAAAAAACATGAAATAGGTTTCCAATCAGTGGTTGATTTCAGTGAGATGGTGATTCAAAGTGGAACTCCAGTTCCTGTATTATTTTTATTATTGTCTATGCCCCAACTGAAAGAAATGGTAGTCCACTAATTGAGCTGATAACCGACATATGAGTAGCTTAGTAGGCTATGAAGGTTCATGCAGAGCAAAATTTTAAGGAACCTGGACTCAAACTCACATGAAGCCAGTGGACACATATAAAAACCTACAAAAAACAGAGATTTTTGGTTTCACGTGTCCACAAATATGTGGGCAAAACCCTAATTGACAACAAGGACAATGTAATTTACGGGTCCCTAAACTAGTTGCTTTTGCAAGTGGCTCCCTCCCAATGTTTACCTATACCACAAAAGATTTGGGACCCATTAGAATTCTGAATGAAATCCAAAAAGGGACAATAAATGATGGGAAATTTCCCCAGCAAGGACACAGACAATAATAAAGCTTGGCAGAGTTTGAACCCTTTCCCAAACTGAAATGAAACATTTTACTTGACTTTAAAATTGCAAAGCTATGCGTGATAGTTTTGTGATCTGTATATTATTATTATTACTATTCAGAATATAAGGCAGCCTCTTTAATGTTAGCATGCCTCATACAGTAATCGAAAGCAATATTATGAAACCATGAAGCAGAAATGACTTGCATTTTCACTGGGGTGAGGCAAGATAGTAAAAAACACAGGCATGGCTCTCATAGGCTTAACTGATAGGTCTATTGTCAAATCATATTTACTTAAAGTGGATCCGAGATAAACTTTTACTCATTGCATAATTGTGTCCCTTTCCTATAGTTTATAGGGCATTCCTCAAGCCATATACTTTTTTGTTTTTGTTTTAATACTTTAATTCCCTATAAACTAAACAAGCCACGCCCACAGTTTTCAGAGTGCCAAGGCATTTTCAGACAATAGCAAGGGCTTACAGGAGCTCAGTCTGGGCAGGAGGAGGGGGAGGTGTTACTAGCCATTGATTTCAAAGGCAGAACGGAGGAGGGAGAAGGAGAGGGGACTGAAGAAAGCTGATAGTATCTCCAGCCCTTAGCCTGTGACAATATGACAAAAAGAACATGGCTGCCCTCATTGTATCACAGGAATAAATAATCATACACTTTTTTAAAGTTTTGCAGCTAGATATGCTGTGTAAACTATCTAAACTTTAGATAAGATATATAGACAAGTTACTTGTTATAGTTAGTTTTTCATCTCGGATCCGCTTTAAGTATATTGTTTCACTGAGAATATGCAACAGAAAGAAAAATATCAGCATGACAAAGTAACTTTAGGCTGAGTGAACAAGCAAGCTACGGCAAATAGCCCCAGTTGAGAGATCATGTGATTTGTTAGGCTTAAACTCCTGTGGAGATAAACACGATTTACAACAGTAGCATTCTAATCTTACCTTTGATGTAATATTTCTGAGACCCCTTTCTCCACAATCCTTGTGGTAAAACTTTAGAGTCAGTACTCTGGTGTAACAAATACAAGAATACACATTACATTTCTAGCGTCTGTCTCTGCCCATATTTTCCCGACAGGCGTTCAAGCCTCTTGTCCTGTTATCAGCATGTATTATGTGATGTCCAGTTATTTATTAACTACAGTCCAGGGAGCAGCCAGTGTCGAGATTGACATGCTGGAGGAGGAAGTATTTAAATTCGTAGCTCTCGCCAGGTTCAGAACATTCCATCAATATTTAATAACCCATTATCAATGATTCCAGAAATTTTAAAGAATTAATTATTTCTTTTTTCTTCCCTTCTTTTTGTTAAATCTAATAAATTGAGAGCAAACGTTAAATAATACTTACCCAAACGGGTATTGGAGTTGCCATTGATTATTCTAGTATAGTGGATGGACAGTATTTAGGGTTTGTGCTGCCCTAGGCACTTTTGACCTATGGCGCTCCCCCAAAAGGAATTTAGGCAAAAGTAGGCATGGCCACAACATGTAGTGGGTGTGGCAACAACATGCAGTGGGTGTGGCCACAACAGGCAGTTGGCGGTGCCAATGAAAATATCCTAGCAAAAGTGCAACAAAAAAATCAATGGGCCCGTGTTTCCTCCCCAAATATTTGTAAAGTGATCCTCAAACAAGTAACAGGAAGTGTTCCCATCGTTTGAACCAGTGTTTGTGGTTATAAACACACATTAGCCAGCGTTTTCTCCCACAAAATAGTGGTAGGTAATAGTAGATTGTGAGCTCCTCTGAGGACAGGCAGTGACATGACTATGTTATCTGTAAAATGCTGCAGCAGATGTCAATACATAATAATATGGCAGGACATTAGACAAGAATTATGGTATGATTAGATTTGAGCTCCACTGAGGATAGTCAGCAACATTATTATGTACTATGTACATTACTATTACTAAGTACTCTGTAAAGTACTGCAGCAGATGTCAGTGCTATACAAATAAATAATAATAAGCCAACTGTAATGTAACTGTGTAACTGGAAGGCAGTGGGCCTGAATTTTCTCTCAGGTATAGGTACAGACTAGCCAGCAAGCTCATGGCGAACCAGAACTCATTGGAGTGTGTAAGGGGCTACAATGGTCCTAAAAGCCCCCTTACTAAAATGATATGAAAAACAAACGTTTGCTTTCTTAAAACAGAAGAATTTGTGATAATTCAGGTTGGCGTGAGCTCTGAGATGTCTCCCAGGGCATCACTGCTGAATATATGCAAATTAACCATTGTTGCCCTTAGAAGCTAATCACACCTCCAGATTCCGGCGAATCTGGAGGTGTGTTTACAGGGGTCTAGTCCTGGAAAAAGAGGTGAGTAGACTCATCTTAAAAACCCCTGCGCCAAATAATGGGCATAGTCAAGCATATTGTGGGCGTGGTCATGGGTGGGGCCAAATATACATGACCTTAGCAGTGACTTAAAAGGTCTGCCAGGGAAGTTTGAGCTCTGCCGTAGTGTATCCACCAAAAATAGATGTAATCTGACAGCATTTCACCAAAAAGATACATAATCTGGTAGAAGTTCCTCCAAAATACAGCTAATATGACAGTGGTTCCTCCAAAATAGACAATGTCAAAGCAGCAGTTCCCCCAACATACACATAATTTGGAAGCAGTTCCCCAAAATACGCAAAACCTGGCAGTGGATCACCCAAACTACCCGTAACACCTAAAATACATATAATCTGGCAGCAGTGGTCCCCCATACATACACAATCTGGAAGCAGTTCCCCGAAATACACATAATCTGGCAGCAGTGGTCCCCCAAACATACACAATCTGGCAGCAGTTCCCCAAAACACACGTAATCTGGCAGCAGCCGTTCCCCTAACATACACATAATCTGGCAGCTGTTCCCCAAAATAGATACCCCCAGCAAAGGTAGCCAGGTCTATAGGTGTCCCCAGTATAAGTAGCCATGAGTATAGTAGTCCCCAGTATATGTAGCCAGGGGTATATGTGCCCAGTATATGTAGTCAGGGGTTTAGTAGTCCCCAGTATTTGTAGCCAGAGGTATAGGTGTCCAGTATATGTAGCCAGGGGTATAGGTGCCCAGTATATGTAGTCAGGAGTATAGTAGTCCCCAGTATATGTAGTCAGGGGTATATGTGCCCAGTATATGTAGTCAGGGGTATATGTGCCAGTATATGTATTCAGGGGTATATGTGCCCAGTATATGTAGTCAGGGGTATATGTGCCAGTATATGTAGTCAGGGGTATATGTGCCCAGTATATGTAGTCAGGGGTATATGTCCACAGTATATGTAGTCAGGGGTATATGTGCCCAGTATATGTAGGCAGAGGTATATGTCCCCAGTATATGTAGTCAGGGGTATATGTGCCCAGTATATGTAGCCAGGGATATATGTGCCCAGTATATGTAGGCAGAGGTATATGTCCCCAGTATATGTAGTCAGGGGTATAGTAGTCCCCATTATATGTAGGCAGGTGTATATGTCCCCAGAATAGGTAGCCAGGTGTATAGATGTCCCCAAAAAAGGTGGCCAGGTGTATAGATGTCCTCAGTATATGTAGCCAGGTCTATAGGTGCCCCCAGAATAGGTAGCCAGATGTCCCCACAAGGAGGGGAGGCAGCGTAGAGAGGAGGGATTGGTGGGCACAGCGGGGGACCGTCTCCTCCCCCCGTCAGGGCTCCCCCTTCCTCCCTCTCCCCCTCCAGTCCAGAACTAAAATTTGCGGGAGGCTGGCAGCAGCGTGACTTAGCTCTTCCTTGTTCCAAGCTTGGTAAGTAGTGATGTCCAGTTCATTTGAGCCAGTTCTTTCCTGTGAGTTGCGTGATCCGGCTCATCATCATACTGAACTGAATCAGTTCAGTGGAGGAGACAGGAACTGCAGCTGCACACAGTGTTTAGCTGCAGTTCCTGTCTCATCCACTGAACTGATTCAGTTCAGTGTGATGAGCCGGATCACTCAACTCACAGGAAAAAATCGGCTCAAATGAACCGGACATCACTACTTACTCAGCGTTTGGAATGAGAGTAAGGTAAGTATCGACTCTCGCCCGCTGCCAGCCGCCTGCACGTTAGTTTTGGAGGGGAGAGCGGGGAATGGAGAGCCCCAAGGTGAGGGAAGGAGGGGGGAGATGGCCCCCCTTCCCCACCGCTGCTCACAGCTCTCCTTCCACTGCGATCTCTCCCTCCACACATGCCAGGGTGGACGGTGTCCACACTCTGAAAAAAGCAAGTGTGTTTAGCTTCTAAGGGCAACAATGGTTAATTTACATATATTCAGCAGTGATGCACTGGGAGACATCTCAAATACATAAGAAAGCTGCATTCCATACGTGGCAGCGTACAGCTGATGTTTTCCCCTTATTCAAGAAGGGAAAAAAATCTGAGCCAGGAAACTATAGGGCTGTATAGCTAACATCAGTTGTGTGTAAATTGTTTGTAGGTATGGCAATGGTGGCCACTGATAATCCAATCTTTTTCATCCAATCTTACCATTTCTATGTAATATAAGGGAACTGCCTAAATTATCCATTCAATATATTCACTCAATTTACCCTTATACTACATAGATTTGGTAAAATTGGATGAAAAAGATTGGATCATTAGTGTCCACCTTTAGGGATGCTATACAAAATGATATATAACAGATTAATCGTATTTAATCTTATTTCAGTTTGACATCCTGGTTTTACTAAGGACAGGTCCTGTCTCACCAACATGCTCAGCTTTAATGAAGTGGTGAATGAAAATGTTGATCTTGGTAAAGCTATAGATGTAGTGTACTTGGACTTTGCAATCGCTTGTTTTGACACTGTGCTGAAGCTGAGGCTACAGGGACTAGGAGCAAATGTGTGTATGTGGATAGAGAACTGGTTAAAGCGGACCCAAACCAAACATTTTTTTAATTCAAATTATTTAGTTGCACCACTCTGACACATACAAAGATAAATAAACACTCCTTCAAGCCTATGAGCATTTCAGTGCATGCTTTTCACCCTTCTCTTTTCATAACTAGGGTTATACAGGTGGCAGCCATTACTTCTGAGCTTAGTAGGAGGTTTTATATCATGGGTGTGTTTGTCATCAGCTACCCTCCCTCACAGGGGCATCATCGATGTGAAATCTCACACAAGCTGAGATCACCTCCCCTGTGACATCATCAGTAGCAGCCTGTGTTTTGTTTTTGTTTTTTGTCTCCTTCACCAGTTTGCCGGAAAAATCCCGGCAATATGAAAGGAAGGGAGGGATTCCTCCAATAAATGTAAAATATTTTATATTTGTCATCATGCACCTGAAAAAAGGCTGCAATTTATCATTATAATTTAGAAAATAAATTTTATTTCTGAAATCTTGTATTTTTAATTTGGGTCCACTTTAAGGGAAAGAAGGCAAAGAGTGGTGGTAATCAAAACATACTCAAATGGGAAACTGTTAGAAGTGGGATACCGCAGGGGTCAGTACTTGGTCCAATTCTTTTCAATGTATTTATTAATGATCTAGTAGATGGAATACAGAATAATGTAGCCATCTATCATCTGCAAGATGATACCAAATTATGCAGAATTATCAACACTAAGATGGATAGTGACATATTACAACATAACCTTGACAACATAGCCATATGGGCAGGCACGTGGCAGAAGAAAACAAATGTTGATAAATGTGAAGTCATGCACCTTGGACATACCAATGGTAGATCACCATGTAAAATAAATGAAATACAATTGGGAACATTAGACTTGGAGAAGGACTTAAGGTAGCCATACACTGGTCGATTTGCCATCAGATTCGACCAACAGATAGATCCCTCTCTGATCGAATCTGATCAGAGAGGGATCGTATGGCTACCTTTACAGCAAACAGATTGTGAACCGATTTCAGCCTGAAACCGTTCACAATCTGTTGTGGTGGTACTGCTGCTGCTGCCCCCGCCCGCCCGCATACATTACCTGCTCCGCCGGCGCGACTGCAGTCTCCCGGTCACCGCTGCTCCGTCTGCGCTCTGGTCTCCAGATCCGGCATGCCTCACTTCTTCTAGCCCGGCAGGAAGTTTAAACAGTAGAGGGCGCTCTACTGTTTAAACTTCCTGCCGGGCTAGAAGAAGTGAGGCATGCCGGACCTGGAGACCAGAGCGCAGACGGAGCAGCGGTGACCGGGAGACTGCAGTCGCGCCGGCGGAGCAGGTAATGTATGCGGGCTCTATTGCGTCGGTCGTCGGGCACTCGAACGCCGCTAGCGATGCGCTCTTTACCCGCGGGCGATCGACGGTTATTTTCCGCACGGCACGATCGACGGGATCGGACGAAATGGATCGAAATTCGGCGTGTAGCGTGAACGATTGGCAGCAGATTCGATCCCAGTGATCGAATCTGCTGTCGAAACGGGCGCAAATCGGGCCAGTGTATGGCCTGCTTTAGGAATACCTGTTGATAAAAAGTTAGTTAATTGTATTCAATGCCAAGCAGTGGTAGCTAAAGCAAATAAAATTCTAGGATGCATAAAACGGGAAATAATATCTCTTCTCATCTCAAGATGCTGGTATACTACTCCCTCTGTATAAATCACTTGTGAGGCCACATTTGGACTATGGGATACAGTTTTGGGCACCGCACTATAGAAAGGACATTGACCTTCTAGAACGGGAACAAAGATGGGCAACTAAATTAATCAGAGGGATGGAAGAGCTCACTTATCAAGAACGGTTGGACAAACTAGGCTTATTTAGCTTGGAAAAAAGGCGAGTGAAGGTGACCTGATTAACATGTATAAATACATTAGAGGGCAATTTAAAAGCTTGGCAGATGAGCTTTTTGTCCCAAGGGTTGTACGACCAACAAGGGGACATCATTTGTGTATGGAGGAAAAAAGTTTTTGCCATCTATAAGGGTCCTTCACAGTGAGAGTGGTTAAAATCTGGAAAATTTTACCTCAGGAAGTATATATGGCAAACACTACATCTGCAGTTAAAGAGGGCTTGGATGCTTTCCTTACATTGAAAGACATTCATGGCTATAATTATTAGGTAAGTCCTGGAATTTATCTGACTGCCATCTGGAGTTTGGAAGAATTTTTTCCCTGTTAAGACTAATTGGCCCAGGCCTTGTAAGGTTTTTCGCCTTCCCCTGGATCAACTGGGATATGTGCAGGTTCAGCTTGGTGTTTTTTTTTATTTACATTTTTTTTTTCTGGTTGGACTTAATGGACAGATGTCTTTTTTTCAACCAAACTAACTATGTAACTATGTATCCCCAAAGTACACATAACGTGGCAGCGTTTCTCACAAAATATACATAATGCAGCAGCTTTTTCACACAAAATACACACAATGTGGTAATGTGCCCTCTAAAATACTATTAATGCAGCAGCATTTCACATAAAATACACATCATGCAGCATTTCCACACAAAATCCACATCATGTGGCAGCGTTTTCCACAAAATCCACATAATGCGGCTTAATTTCCACACAAAATACACATAATGCGGAAGCGGTTCCTCCCAAATACACATAATGTGGCAGCGCTTACCCCAAAATACACATAATCTGGCAGTGTTTCCACACAAAATACACATAATGCAGCAGGGTTTCCACACAAAATACACGTAATACGGCAGCATATACCCATAAAAATACACAATGTGGCAACGGTTTCCCACAAAATACACATAATGTGGCAGCATTTCCCCAAAAATACAAATAATGCAGTAGTGTTTCCCCACAAATTACACATAAGGCGGCAGTGTTTCCCACAAAATACACATAATGGGGCAGTGTTTCCACACAAAATACACATAATGCAACAACATCCCCCCCCCCCCCCCCAAAAAAAAATACATATAAATACACCTTAAGCAGTATTTTCCCTATAAAATATATTAGGCAGTGTTCCCCTCTAAACGTCTTCTGTTCTCCCTTTGCTTTCTGTGATCCCCGTGCTTTCCTAATATCCCTGGTGGTAGTAGTGACAATGGCATTGAATTTAATCGCAAGACTAGGTGCTTTAGAACTCAAATGCAAAATTTGCCTCAAATTATTTGTAATTATGCAAACGATCTGTTTTGGACAGATTTGTTTATCCCTACCAGTGTCGTCCACATCCCTGTGACTGAAGCTGTCCCCGCTCCTCCGTCTCTGCTTCCTGGGCGTCTTCCTTTTCCAGCTACTCCATTGGGCACAAGCTTTGTTCCAGTTACCTTGTCCCACCTGGCAGCCCAGTTACCCTGTCCCACTTGCTTCAACTATCTAGCCCAGTCAGTCCAGTCTGCCCTTACTATTTTTGTCCCTGTCCTGTCAGTCAGTCATTAATATATATTGTGGTGTGGGTACTGTCTTTTAAAACTTAAAGGCAAAAAAGAACAGTCCATGTAGCGGGTGTTCCACTATACCCATATAATCTATGTTGCAATAAGTACTGGACTTTATGTAATATATCAAAAAAATTGCGCAAAAATGCAGTGTCTCAAAGATAGTACAAAACCTTTATTAATACAAAACACACAACTTGACATGAAAAAATCCGTGTAAATTGAATAAAAAGGTTCAATAAAGGCTTATTAAAATTATGCCTTTTTCCGTGCTTTGCTCTCTTGGCTCCTTACACTGGCTGACGCCTCACAGAAATTGTAAATTCGCTTATTTGGCCTGACTAAGGGCATATTCAGCCCAAAATGGACTAGTGTCATTGCCAATTCAACCATTACGCCAATTCTACTAATATGGTCCTTTTTTCTGCCAGCCAAACAATTTGAATAAGCCTTTATTGAGCCTTTTTATTCAAGTTACACAGATTTTTTCATGTCAAGTTGTGTATTTTGTATCAATAAAGTTTTTGTACTATCTTTGAGACACTGCATTTTTGCCCAATTTTTTTTAATATAGTACATAAAGTCCAGTACTTATTGCAACACTGTCAGTCAGTCCGTCAGTCCAGTTTGCAACCTGTTGTCTTTGTCCTGGCCTGCCAGTGCTAGTTCAGCCTGCAACCTGTTCCTGTCAGACCAGTGTCACCCTCACCTCACCCTATTAGTGGGGTAACCGCAGGGCTCAAAACCTGGTGGTTTCTTGTTTTAAAGTAGTCCAATGTCCATTTGGGTTAGCAGCCCATCTACTGTTGCGGGATGCTCTGGTGAAGACCAATAGTTACCCTATGGAATATTCCATCTTTCATCAGCAGCAAGATCCCAGATATCAGCATTATCTGATTCACTCAGACTTGAACTGTCCTACTAAAGTAAAATATTTCTAGTAAGAATTGTCAATATAGTTCCTCTAGACCAGCAGATGGCAGTATAAGACTACATTTCCCATACTATAATTTTTGAATAGATTCTTGCTGAGACACAGATTACCCAGCAAGCTCATGGTGAACCAGAATTCCTAGAAGTGTGTATGGGGCTGAAAGAGATCAAAAAAGCCTCCTTACTTAAATGCTATGTGAAGCAGAATTGTAGCTTCTTAAAACAAAAGGTATTTGCTATTATTCAGGTTGGAGTGAGCATTTGATGTCACACAGTGCATCACTGCTGAATCATCCTTTGTTGTCCCTGATAGCAAAACACACCCCCAGAACTGCTGAAATGCAATGGTGTGTCAGCTTGTTAACATTACAAAGCCAAACTAATCCATAATGTATACAGACTGTTTTGGATTGGCTGATCCTCATCTGTGCATGGCGTGGTGGATTAATATGGCTCTTTGGGGTTGGACTTAAAAAACACCCAGAGTTACGGATTACCTGACAATAAAAGGAATGGACTGGGGTCGCACACCTTCATACGTATACCAAAATATAAATTTATTGATAGCTTAACTACAGATCATCCCATAAATAATCACAATGTAATTGCATAAATCCCAAACAATTAAAACCAACAATTGCGGAGCATCAGTAGCTATATGCATGTGACCACACTGTGATGATGCTTATATTGGATATACCTATCCTGGCCAGGAAATATACCATACCATCAATACAATCATCCGCGCAATCTCACTCCTTACACACTTGTGCCTGAGCTGATCAAAGTGTCGGGGGGCCCCCTTATCCAAACAATGAAGTCTGATGCACCATGACTCCAGCAAGATATGCTTTAAAAGTTATGCACATTTCATTTCGCTGCCGCGTATAGCCTGGCAGCATTGGTTGGTCTCACCCCTCCTCTCGTCGGCTATTTCTCTGTAGTGTATTCCGGGTACAGGTATTAAACCACTCAGTCCTGCCCCACTCGCGCTGGGACTAGTAGAGATGCCTCCTCACAGCGCTGTGTACAGCTACGATGCAAGACGCCAGCCCGGGATCCCATCCGGCATGTGTGGAGGAGGATGCTGCGTCACACGCCTCCGCGTAAGCTCCGCCCACCGACGCGTTTCACGTCCTCATTGGACGTTTCATCAGGGTGTGTCCAAGCCTTCTACTAGCCCGTCCTTTGTATCCACCTTGACTCCACCCCCCTCTCTCCGTTAACCTGTCGTTGACATCATCCTATATGGAAGCTCACGCTGAGGGGGAGGATTCCTGTGAATACCACCTGTTGCATTGTAATATTAGGCAATGGCTCTCATTCTCTTCTTTTTTGCATACAATAGTACATTTATATGGGCAGAGTCGGCATTAAGGCAGGTTGTACTGAGGCCACTCCTTTTCACAGCCAGAAACAGAAATACTGATCTTCACATTACTACTTATCCTTGTCATTTCTGTCCCCAATAAACATGCAGACATATTTTCGATTGAACTCATATTCAGATTTATTTAGGCAGTTCCTCAATCTCTCAGCTACCTTCATGGCAGGCATATAAGACATATAATAAGTTCTGCTTGTATCTTCTTATCTTCCCTCATTCAAAGAGGCACACTTAAAGGCACAGTTCATGTTTGTGGCACAGTTCATGCACTGCGGATCCACTCACAGCTCTTGCTCTACCCTTGCATCTAGTTTGTCCCAGGACTTTCCTTATTAAGGGACCACAATCAGGGGACTCGTTACTAAATATACTTATTGATTCTGAGGAAGGGGGATAGGTCCAATTCTGCATTGAGTCCACCCGGAGTCACACTTCCAAGTTTGAAGATCCACATGGACTCTTTGCAGTAGAGGACCTCATCAAAATCTCCCCTCCTCCCAAAAATCTTCAAACCATAAATTCCCCTAACTGAGGTCCCCTTCAGGCTATTCTGATGATGATCCCTATAATGATCATAAATTATCCCTGTAGCCTTGCCATTTGTAATCTTACCGAAATGCTCCAGCACCCTCTCTTTTAATGCTCTTTTAGTTTTACCTATGTATTTTAGGCCGCAAGGGCATTGTATCATATACACTACTTTTTTTGTGTCACAATTTATAAAAGATCTAATAGTATATTCCTTTTCTCCCCTGCAGTCAAAAAATACATTGGTACGGTCAACATAGGGACACATCTTACATTTCGAGCATTTAAACATCCCCATGGGTTTCCTCTGGTCAAGCCATGTAGAAGGATTTTTTTGTAGTTCACTATGTACCAAACAGTCCCTCAAATTCGGTGCCCGCCTTGCTGTTAGAAGTGGTCTCGGCCCTACAATTTTTGCAACCTCTTTATCCAAAGTCAAAATAGGCCAGAACTTATTGAGAAGTTCACGTAAGTTTGCCCAATGGGCTCCAAAGCCGGTTATAAGGCGCATATGTCCCTCCCCCACCGCCCTTCGCGGCATCCCTCCGGGGGCCAGCAATTCTTGCCGGTCCTGGCTCCATGCCCTTTTTAGAGCTTTACGTAACACCGAGTGTGTATATCCACGTTCTCGGAATCTCTGATACATCATTCGGGCCTCCTGTCTGAAGTCATCATCTCTCCCACAGTTCCTCCTAAGACGGAGGAATTGTCCATATGGGATTCCCCTCTTTAGGGACTGTGGATGATGACTTCCAGCATGCAATACTGTGTTACCAGCAGTAGGTTTACGAAAGGACATTGTGGTCACTTTCTTTCCGTCTATTTTCAGCATGAGATCCAAAAAGGGTATCTCCATACCGAACGAAAACGTTAATCGAATATTCTTCTCATTGACATTGAGTTTGGACACAAATTGTTCCAACTCAATCTCAGTACCCCTCCAGACCATCAAGACGTCGTCTATGAATCTAATCCAGAGGGCGACGTGTGCACCATACTCCGGGGTAGGGAAAACTTGTTCCCTCTCCCAGAGTCCCAAATGCAGACATGCATAGGCTGGTGCACACGACGCCCCCATCGACGTTCCTCGTAATTGCTGATAATAACCTCCATCAAAGGTAAAGCAATTCCGCGTTAGAATCAATCTCATCGCCTCAACTATAAAGGCATTATGAGCCAAAGCGGAGGGATGCCGCTCGCGGAGGAAGAAGGACATTGCCCGGAGGCCCTCCTCATGTGGTAACTGATTTCCGACTACTTCCAGAAACATCAGTGTCTATACTGGAGGGTTCTAGACTATCTAGCCCTGTTGACCCCCGCCTTCCTTTCTTTTTGGCTTTCTTTTGTTCAATACGATTGATGGGGTTAAGGGCCTCATCCGAGTCCCATCTTGCCAAGTCTTTCTGAAATTTTTGTTGTTTTTGTTTTTTAATCGTAGCCTGAATCCGCTCAATTTGTTTTTTTGATTTTGCACGTAAATTTGTAGTTGAATACATTTAGTGAACATGCCGAATTCAATTCCTTTAATGATAATTTAAAAAAACAAATTGAACGGATTCAGGCTACGATTAAAAAACAAAAACAACAAAAATTTCAGAAAGACTTGGCAAGATGGGACTCGGATGAGGCCCTTAACCCCATCAATCGTATTGAACAAAAGAAAGCCAAAAAGAAAGGAAGGCGGGGGTCAACAGGGCTAGATAGTCTAGAACCCTCCAGTATAGACACTGATGTTTCTGGAAGTAGTCGGAAATCAGTTACCACATGAGGAGGGCCTCCGGGCAATGTCCTTCTTCCTCCGCGAGCGGCATCCCTCCGCTTTGGCTCATAATGCCTTTATAGTTGAGGCGATGAGATTGATTCTAACGCGGAATTGCTTTACCTTTGATGGAGGTTATTATCAGCAATTACGAGGAACGTCGATGGGGGCGTCGTGTGCACCAGCCTATGCATGTCTGCATTTGGGACTCTGGGAGAGGGAACAAGTTTTCCCTACCCCGGAGTATGGTGCACACGTCGCCCTCTGGATTAGATTCATAGACGACGTCTTGATGGTCTGGAGGGGTACTGAGATTGAGTTGGAACAATTTGTGTCCAAACTCAATGTCAATGAGAAGAATATTCGATTAACGTTTTCGTTCGGTATGGAGATACCCTTTTTGGATCTCATGCTGAAAATAGACGGAAAGAAAGTGACCACAATGTCCTTTCGTAAACCTACTGCTGGTAACACAGTATTGCATGCTGGAAGTCATCATCCACAGTCCCTAAAGAGGGGAATCCCATATGGACAATTCCTCCGTCTTAGGAGGAACTGTGGGAGAGATGATGACTTCAGACAGGAGGCCCGAATGATGTATCAGAGATTCCGAGAACGTGGATATACACACTCGGTGTTACGTAAAGCTCTAAAAAGGGCATGGAGCCAGGACCGGCAAGAATTGCTGGCCCCCGGAGGGATGCCGCGAAGGGCGGTGGGGGAGGGACATATGCGCCTTATAACCGGCTTTGGAGCCCATTGGGCAAACTTACGTGAACTTCTCAATAAGTTCTGGCCTATTTTGACTTTGGATAAAGAGGTTGCAAAAATTGTAGGGCCGAGACCACTTCTAACAGCAAGGCGGGCACCGAATTTGAGGGACTGTTTGGTACATAGTGAACTACAAAAAAATCCTTCTACATGGCTTGACCAGAGGAAACCCATGGGGATGTTTAAATGCTCGAAATGTAAGATGTGTCCCTATGTGGACCGTACCAATGTATTTTTTGACTGCAGGGGAGAAAAGGAATATACTATTAGATCTTTTATAAATTGTGACACAAAAAAAGTAGTGTATATGATACAATGCCCTTGCGGCCTAAAATACATAGGTAAAACTAAAAGAGCATTAAAAGAGAGGGTGCTGGAGCATTTCGGTAAGATTACAAATGGCAAGGCTACAGGGATAATTTATGATCATTATAGGGATCATCATCAGAATAGCCTGAAGGGGACCTCAGTTAGGGGAATTTATGGTTTGAAGATTTTTGGGAGGAGGGGAGATTTTGATGAGGTCCTCTACTGCAAAGAGTCCATGTGGATCTTCAAACTTGGAAGTGTGACTCCGGGTGGACTCAATGCAGAATTGGACCTATCCCCCTTCCTCAGAATCAATAAGTATATTTAGTAACGAGTCCCCTGATTGTGGTCCCTTAATAAGGAAAGTCCTGGGACAAACTAGATGCAAGGGTAGAGCAAGAGCTGTGAGTGGATCCGCAGTGCATGAACTGTGCCACAAACATGAACTGTGCCTTTAAGTGTGCCTCTTTGAATGAGGGAAGATAAGAAGATACAAGCAGAACTTATTATATGTCTTATATGCCTGCCATGAAGGTAGCTGAGAGATTGAGGAACTGCCTAAATAAATCTGAATATGAGTTCAATCGAAAATATGTCTGCATGTTTATTGGGGACAGAAATGACAAGGATAAGTAGTAATGTGAAGATCAGTATTTCTGTTTCTGGCTGTGAAAAGGAGTGGCCTCAGTACAACCTGCCTTAATGCCGACTCTGCCCATATAAATGTACTATTGTATGCAAAAAAGAAGAGAATGAGAGCCATTGCCTAATATTACAATGCAACAGGTGGTATTCACAGGAATCCTCCCCCTCAGCGTGAGCTTCCATATAGGATGATGTCAACGACAGGTTAACGGAGAGAGGGGGGTGGAGTCAAGGTGGATACAAAGGACGGGCTAGTAGAAGGCTTGGACACACCCTGATGAAACGTCCAATGAGGACGTGAAACGCGTCGGTGGGCGGAGCTTACGCGGAGGCGTGTGACGCAGCATCCTCCTCCACACATGCCGGATGGGATCCCGGGCTGGCGTCTTGCATCGTAGCTGTACACAGCGCTGTGAGGAGGCATCTCTACTAGTCCCAGCGCGAGTGGGGCAGGACTGAGTGGTTTAATACCTGTACCCGGAATACACTACAGAGAAATAGCTGACGAGAGGAGGGGTGAGACCAACCAATGCTGCCAGGCTATACGCGGCAGCGAAATGAAATGTGCATAACTTTTAAAGCATATCTTGCTGGAGTCATGGTGCATCAGACTTCATTGTTTGGATAAGGGGGCCCCCCGACACTTTGATCAGCTCAGGCACAAGTGTGTAAGGAGTGAGATTGCGCGGATGATTGTATTGATGGTATGGTATATTTCCTGGCCAGGATAGGTATATCCAATATAAGCATCATCACAGTGTGGTCACATGCATATAGCTACTGATGCTCCGCAATTGTTGGTTTTAATTGTTTGGGATTTATGCAATTACATTGTGATTATTTATGGGATGATCTGTAGTTAAGCTATCAATAAATTTATATTTTGGTATACGTATGAAGGTGTGCGACCCCAGTCCATTCCTTTTATTGTCTAAGTATTATATGGGTTTAACCTTCCCCTCCATCTGTGTATGGGATTAGTAGCCAAATAAGCGACTACAATACAGCCAAATTAATTAACTATATAAATTACGGATTACCTGGCAAGCTCATGATGGATGGACTGTACTGTAATTTCTGGACTCTGGACTGTATTGTAATTTCGTTGTTACTTGTTTAGTGGTTAGCTCTCTCGCCTTGCAGCGCTGGGTCCCTGGTTCGAATCCCAGCCAGGGCACTATCTGCAAAGAGTTTGTATGTTCTCTCCGTGTATGCGTGGGTTTCCTCCGGGCACTCCGGTTTCCTCCCACATTCCAAAAACATACAGATAAGTTAATTGGCTCCCTCTAAAAATTGGCCCTAGACTACAGTACTTACACTACATAATATAGACATATGGCAATGGTAGGGATTAGATTGTGAGCTCCTTCGAGGGACAGTTAGTGACAAGATATATATATACATTGTACAGCGCTGCGTAATATGTCGGCGCTATATAAATACTAAATAATAATAATAACCACTTTACCCCCACGCGTACGAATTTCTCCGTCCCTTTTTCCATCCTTTCACCCCCAGGGACGGAGAAATCCGTACTTTCGGCGCTCCCGCCGCTGCCCGCACTCCCGCTCACTCTAGTGCGCACTCCCGCTCGTAAACACACCGCCGGCCGCTCGCCCGGAGATCAATGAACGGGAAAATCCATTCCCGTTCGTTGATCTAAGCCCCGCAATGATCCGCTGCTTCTCCGCTAAGCAGCGCAATCATTGTGAGAAAAAAAAAACTTTCTCAGCCTCCTAGTACTTCCTGCACCCTAAAGCATTTTTTACATACAAATAAATTAGTTTTACACTAAAAATTAACTCCTTACCTCCCACACTCCCCAATTTTATTTTTTTTGTAATAAAAAAAAAAATTACAATAAAAAAAAATACATAAATAGTTACCTTAGGGACTGAACTTTTTAAATATTTATGTCAAGAGGGTATAACACTGTTACTTTATAAACTATGGGCTTGTAATTAGGGATGGACGCAAAACTGAAAAAAATGCACCTTTATTTCCAATTAAAATATTGGCGCCAAACATTGTGATAGGGTTTAATTGAGAAATAAAAACATTGTGATAGGGACATAATTTAAACGGTTATATAATCGGGAGAAATGGGCAAATACATTTCATGGGTTTTAATTACAGTAGCATGCATTATTTGAAAACTATAAAGGCAGAAAACTGAAAAATAATACATTTTTTTCCCACATTTTTTCCTATTTTCCCATTAAAACACATTTAGAATAAAATAATTCTTGGCATAATGTCCCACCTAAAGAAAGCCTAATTGGTGGCGAAAAAAACAAGATATAGTTCATTTCATTGTGATAAGTAATGATAAAGTTATAGACCAATGAATGGAAGGAGCGTTGAAAGGTGAAAATTGCTCTGGTGGTCAAGGGGTAAAACCCCTCAGTTGGGAAGTGGTTAAATAAAAAATAAAATTCAACTGTTAAAAAAAACAACTTAATGTCCAGGTCCTGGCCAAGCACCATTATAAGTATATTGGAGTAAGGCCTGATATTGTAAACCCTGATATAATAGAACTTCTGTAATAGTAAACCTGTTTTTTGGCCCCTTTGTTATTTTGTTGGTCAGAGACCTATGAGCCATGGTCCGTGGGCAGTCTGGCAGCCACTTGTAGCCTGCTCGGATTACCTCAAAAGTACCAGCCAGTGAGATCTGTGCTTCCCGATTACTGAGAAAATTATCTATCATTTGTGACTTTCTTGTGTATGGCTGCAACACTACGGTATCATCCAGGCTGCACAGAAATGTGGACAGAGGCACACACTATCAGTACTGTATCTGCATTAACTGGTGAGACCTATGCGTCCTGTGCAAGCTTTTGCTTGATTGTTGCATGCAAATCCCTGCATATTGAGCACAATGCATTAAAAATTGTACTCGCTTGCTGAAGCATTGAAAAGAAAAAATGACTCACAATTTTTGACTGAATTAAGATCCAGTACTATAGTATACTTTATGTTTATGACCATTTCTGACATAGTAAACTTCTGATATAGTAAAATACTTTTCCCAGTCCCTTGCAGTTTGCTATGAAGGGGTTCTATTGAATATTGTGTATTTTATATTAATTTTTTTGTTAATGGATATTGTTTGTTACCAATTTTCTGTTGACATATTTATTATCTGGATTATCTCGTATTGCTAAAGGGAGGTTTACTGGACACATTGTTCTTCTTTTAACGTGTGTCTTATATGTGTTAAACTTGGTGTAACTTGGTGAAATAAAGTTTATGTGATTATCAATCTTTAATTAACTGTTAAAGACGTTATAATTGTACTCATCCATGTTAATATCTTCCATCCTCCTCCGACGACGACGTTACAGCCCAATTTGAGCCTTGAATACATAAAGAACCACACACCTTAGGGAAGTGGATGCTGGTGCTGGACTCCTGGGCAAACATACAATGCAATCGAAAAGAGGGATTCGCACACAGACTTGCTGGAACATAAATCGCTTTTATTGTCCCATCACACACAAAGTACATCTGACCGTTCTACGACAATCGTTTTCGAGGCCGTGCAGGTCCCCTTTGTCAAGGCATGGGGCAGAAAAAATATACACCAAACACTGTGAAAACTGTGCAATAAATAAACCTGACATTTCATCAATTAGCCTCAATGCACCTGAGCTCCACATGTGTCTGTGTGCAGGTCTCTCTTTTCGATTGGATTGTATGTTTGCCCAGGAGTCCAGCATCAGCATCCACTTCTCTAAGGTGTGCTGTTCTTTATGTATTGGATTTCTACTTTGGCAAAGTTGCCCCAGCACCCTGATTAGTGGACTCACACCATGGTGATAACTACTTGCATGGCAGAGCTGAACTGATAATCTTATTCCGGTAAGACTGCGACACCGGATCATGACAACTACCCGGCCATTTGCAGAGCTTCTCATATGGCAAACGGCTTCCACAAAGCAGTGACTGTTGCACTTGTGTCTTCTTTTATGTCCACGGGAATGATCTGATCACTGACATAGTGGATGCTCCACGGACACAACGTGAACATGCACGTTCACAGAAGGGTGACATGACAGGTCAGTGATGGTTGTGCTCACCAATACATTTGAATTGGAAATATCTATTACCTTTCTATTATGGGCAGGTGCATTGAGGCCATTTGATGACATGTCAGGTTTATTTATTGTACAGTTTTCACAGTGTTTGGTGTATATTTTGTCTGCCCCATGCCTTGACAAAGGAGACCTGCACAGCCCCGAAACGATCATTGGTAGAACGGTCAGATGTACTTTGTGTGTGTGATGGGACAATAAAAGCGATTTGTGTTCCAGCAAGTCTGTGTGTGGATCCCTCTTTTCAATTTAATTTGAGCCTTGGCCTCCTTCAGTTTTCTGCCCCATCCATCTCAGTCCATCGCTGCCTGTTTCCAGTCGTATCTTAACCACTTTGCATCCAGACCCTGTTTTCCCCTTATGGACCAGAGCAGTTTTGACATTTTAATCAGCAATAACTTTATCCCTACTTATGACACCTAAATGAAATATATAGTATTTTTCAAGACTAACTAGACTTTAATCCAATTGCATTTTTTTTTCTTGAACATTTTTGTTTTCTTTGTATTTTAAAGGAAAAAATTGAAAAAAACACATTATTTCTCAGTTTTACCAATTCCAGTTTAAAAATAAAAAGCACTACTGTAAATAAAAACACAAATTTTGTTTGGCTATTTCTACCATTTATCACAAAACTTAAATTATGTTCCTGTCGCAATTTATGGTGAGGAAATTTGATTCTGAAATAATGCTACAGTGTGTATTTTTCACTATGAACTGAGAAAATAAAAGTATTTTTAATGGTAAAAATCAATCTTATTGGCTCAGGGAACAGATATTCACTTTCACCAATTAGTGCTGCAGTAGATGTTTTGCACAGGAGCCAGCCCAATCAAGTACAGCTGTGCTTCAGCTACAACCTAGGTTCTCAACGTACCCCAGGGGGTACCTCTGATGGTTCCAGGGGGTACTCTGGCTTGATATACTTAACCAAGAATAACAAATTTAGAGATTTAGAAAATGATTAATCTTATTTAAACAACACCAAGTTAACATTCTAGCTAGTTAAAAGCAATAGTAAATGCTTGGAAATTGTTTAGAACCAATTATCATGTACTACAATCAAATATATATTTGTCAAGGGGTACTTGTGATGATTTTTACTATGCTAGGGGGTACTTGGTGATTACTGGGTTTTAAAAGGGGTACATACCAATAAAATGTTGAGAAACACTGAGCTACAAGACATATATCTACGTCCTTGTGGCTTAGTTGAAGTCACAGAGGATGTAGATATACTGTAGTGGTGGAAAAAGTGGTTAAGCAGTTCTTCCATAGCCCCATTTTTTTTTGCTAGACTTACACATTAGCCTAAAGCATGTGAACATTTAAAGGGATACTGTAGGGGGGTCAGGGGAAAATGAGCTGAACTTACCCAGGGCTTCTAATGGTCCCCCGCAGACATTCTGTGTTGGCGCAGCCACTCACCGATGCTCCGGCCCCGCCTCCAGTTCACTTCTGGAATTTCTGACTTTAAAGTCAGAAAACCACTGCGCCTGCACGCCCATGTCTTCGCTCCCGCTGATGTCACCAGGAGTGTACTGCGCAGACACAGACCATACTGGGCCTGCGCTGTGCGCTCTTGATGACATCAGCGGGATCGAGGACACGGCAACGCAGGTGCAGTGGTTTTCAGACTTTAAAGTCTGAAATTCCAGAAGTGAACCGGAGGCGGGGCCGGAGCATTGGTGAGTGGCTGCGCCAACACAGGATGTCTGCGGGGGACCGTTAGAAGCCCCGGGTAAGTTCAACTCATTTTCCCCTGACCCCCCTACAGTATCCCTTTAAGACAATAAAACACATATGTTATTGTAGTATTTTATTCTAAATGTTTGAGATTCTTCTCTGCGTCTCCCATTTTCATCAGCAGTCTTTATTGCCTTTTTTAACCATCATGAGATCACAATATTAAATTAAAAACTAAAATATTTGGTCTCAAATACATTGGCAGCAAATGGCAGGCTTTTCTCAACTTTTTTGAAGCAAAGTTTCTAGCGGTGCTCATAACATCCTGGTACTATAGCGGTTAATGGGCTTACCAGGATGGCATGCATCATTACTATGATATACCTTCTGCCAGTAAAGCGATCAAGATTTTTTATCACGAGACTCCATGTCTTCTTTTCCAACAGATTATGAGCCACAAAATGACAAAAATAGTGAGTATATCTGACTCTTTAGCTGTATCTGAGATCCACCTCTTGAGCCTTTCAAGAGAACTGGTCATTTCTACTTCCACTTATAATTATACTGCCCAATCAGCTGCCACATAGTCAGGGCCAGATTTACCATAAGGTACTGTAGGCACGTGCCTACAGGCGCCTGATGATGGAAAGGCGGCTCACTCCTCTCCCCAAGTACCTCTCTTCTGCCTTCCCTAAGCAGAGTCCCGACTCCAAAGCATAAATGAGAGGTTACTCACCCTGCTCTTTGCATTCCAATGATTAGATCTCTGGCGGCATCTCAACTACTCAGCACTGAGGTTCCTTTAGCTACTTAGTACTTAGGGACACCTGTAGCTACCTATGACGGGCAAGGGGAGTAAGGGAGAAGTGACAGCTGGGCCAGCCAGCACACTTACGGTGTGGCTAGGCAGGGGTTTGTAGGTTCATGGAGGGTGAAGTCTAAGGTGCCAGAACATCTGTGCTTATAGGCTCCAGTGATGTAAATCCCGGCCTGCACATAGTCACTGTTTCTGTGAATTATGTCTGACTGCTTATAGTCCACCTCAAGATTTACTGTCCATCTAAGAAACTTGGACCCAGGTTTGTCGCCCCTTAATCATCAAGAGAATAATTAATCCTGTGCCTTTTTAACTTTTATTCTACAGCCTGCCATGAAAATACACTTTGTGCTTCATGCCTGCTGTCTTAAACCTTGCTTTTCAGATTTCGTTATTTGTAAAGCCTTTAACAATCTATCCTATCCTAGTGGATAAGTAAGAAGATTTTAGAGTTGAGGCTTTTCTTGATTCTGAAAATGTGCAGTTGGAATCCAATAGCTGGTCAAATGGAAGGACTATAGCTCTAAGGAAATTATGTGGGGACCAAAGAGCAATATTTTACCAGTGCTGGTTAAAGCTTAACATCAGGATCATCCTGCTAAGCTAGCCTGTAGGGCAGAGGTCCCCATCCCCTGGTCAGCGGCCTGGTACCGGCGTAAGCCATTTCGAGCCATTCTGCAGGCCTGGCCTCTCACTATAATTACATTCATCCAACAGCGCGTCATCAGGTGGTGAGTGAGAGGCCACACCCACAGACCGAAAAAAGATATACACTCCTTCCCAGTAATAAACCTCCAACATCAGCATGTTGTGCTGCTTTTTCCCCATCCTGCAGCTTATCAGTGTCCTATGCTGCCAATCCCTGTTTTCCACTTATCAGAGTATTTTGTTGCCATTCCACATCCTGCACTTTATCAGTGTCCTGTGGTGCCATTCTCCATCCTGCACTTATGTGTCCTGTACCTCATCCTTCTAGTCTGCCCCTTCCTGTGCTGCTATGTCTCCTCTTACCAACAAAGGACCATACACCCCCCCCCTCAATAATCCCTCCAAAAAACACCTTGTACTCTTAAGACCAGCACCCCTGACAAGACCAACTGCAACAGCACCCTCCGCCTGGTCCCCAGAAAAAAAAATTGCAATGGAGAGCAGTCCTCTAGATGAAAAAGGTGGGTGAACCCCTGCTCTAGGGGTAATCGAAGGATGCCCTTAATGGGGGACCATGTCATCCTTTTCCCTGGTGCGTTTTGGTATGCATATTATATATATGCAAACACACCACGTGTAGAGGTGACTGCAGACACTGCACAGTTGCTTAAACCCCTTCTAACAACTTGATGCTGTGACATCAAGCAGTCCCAGTCTGTGCTAGATACTCTGCTCATTTGCATTTTGAGCAAGTTCATTAAACAACTGTGATCTGCTACTCTTAAGATGCATACACACCTTTGACTGATGTCACCCATCAGGGATTGGGATCCAATCCCCTTGGGCTGCATCACTGGGCCAGCCTGTACCAATGCAGAACAAGCTGTGTAGCTGACACCTTCTGTTGCTATGCGGGGAGGGTTGCTTTGCAGAGAGACAACAGAGTGGCACGTACATGGAGTAACACAGTGGGCGGGGGAGCAACGTACACAAAGAAGTTGGCCATCACTAGACCAAGTTGATCCACCAGGTGGATTGCTTGTGGGCTGGTGGTCAGGGGTTACTGTACACATGCCTGACTATTGACTGAGGCAGTTCTTATCGGCCGCCTCAGCTGACTTAAGTCGTCTGTATACAAGGCTTAATGCAGACTTTGATCTAATCTGATTTTTGAAACTGTTTGTCTCTTGCCTTGGCATTGAGCAGCACTCCAAGCAGTCTGGGGTCTCAGTGTACTCGACTAGATGTCAAATGCTTTTCTGGATGCTTGCAGAAAAGCATTTGACTGACACGCCAGCAGATGCCCGTGTGAACCAAGCCTTAATCTTTGCTACTGATACTCATCCAAACTCATTGCTACCTGCCCAGCCCATCATACTTTTCTCTGGTAAATACAGGGGGCCCCTTAGACTGCATCCTGGTTCCTTTTCTGCTCCACCTGCTGGTTCCTTCCATAACACGGGTACTATGCCTGCCTGTTACGAAACTGAAAATAAGCCACTGATCTTGTTCTACTTTGCCATGATCCAACTATCCTGTTTCCTTTTTGAAAAAAAAAAGGTAGCAAACCATTTGTCCATTTTAAAGCAGTATATATTTGCAAAAAAATGTCATCAAATTTTATTGACCCATCCTTTATTGTTATGCTATTCAGGCCTTTTTTTGTTATGCTAATGAGCAGTGCCCATTTAGGTGTTAAAGGACACCTGCAGTCAGAGGGATATTGAGGCCTATATTTTTATTTCCTTTTTAAACAATGCAAACTGCCTGGCTGCCTTGCTAAAGGCTCATCATCAAGGCAACTATTCCACCCAACTATCGTCTAAACTTGCTTTGTTGGATGATAGTTGGGCTTGTGTACGCTGGACAAACTGACAAGACGTACAACTGATAACAAGCGGTGTGCCTGATCCAACCAGCGGATCAACCTGATAAACTATCGTGCAGGTTGGCCACGTGTATAGAAGTCGTTTGAGCGACTTGTCATTTTTAAATGCAGACATGTTGGTGCAGTATTTAAATGAATTGGTTGTTTAGTTGATCAGCGTGTGTCCATATTTGTCATGTAAACAAGTTGTGCGGCTGATCATGTTGTGCAGTTGGTCGTGAATTAAATTGCACGTGTATGCACGAGCCTTAATCCTCTGCCTTTTACCAATAGACCCTGAACAAGCATGCAAATCAGAGGTTTCTAACTGAAGTCAGACTGGATTAGCCACATTGGGCTTGATTCACTAAAGCATGCTAAAAATACAACATAACTGTGATCCAAGGGGACTGCATTTCTGTGGGCTTGAGAAGATGGCATATGGGTGGAGAGGGTGTCATAAGGTACGCCAGATATCAAAAAGGGAGACCCGGTGGATATATAGTATGGGATGTCTCCAACCTGGAGGACATAACATAGATTTGGATTTAAACTGTTTTCTTGTGGATAATTAGATGTGAGAACACTGTTGTAATTAAAGACAGACTGTTGTAATCAAAGCAATTAAAGATATGTTGAGGAATAAAGGTGAATATAGTAGGTCAAACAGTAGTGACCTGATAATAATGGTATTTGTCTAATAAAGATAGTGGATTGGATTCTAAGTGAAGAGTAGGCAAAACAAGCTATATGGAATGTGTAATGTACATGATATTTATGAACTTATTGATATATGCTGTTTTTCATCTTTTTAGTATTTTAATTGTTATTATTATTTTATACTGTAAACGGAATCTTCCTCTTTGCTATGCAGGCAGAGAATCTTAACAACGTAGTTGCGGCCAGGGGATCTCACATGAGTGCGATGTGCACTCATGCTGTATCCATTCAGCACCTTGACGGTAATGTGAGACCCAATAGGCGCACTGTGCATACGGCATGCTGGGAGCGTGACGTATAGAGTAATGCATTGGACTGGCCAATGGGGGCGCATTGGCGCAAAGGTAGCTGGGAGTTGTAGGCAGCAAATAGCCGCGCACTATCAGTTAGAATGGCAAATGGGTGCGCATCGGCGCAGGGATAGATGGGATGCTGGAGGTGGCCAATAGCCGCGTACTGAGATACAAATATCCTGGTGTGTGTCCACTCTCCGTGACCTTGATGAGTCGCAAGCGAGTTACGAAATCGATCGGGCGGAGGTGGACATACCAGGAAATGCAGAGCAACCCTAAAGCAGCGGTACTGCCTGAGGTGGACAGCTAGAAGGTGGTAGGAGCCAGTACACTTTACACCCGGCTTGGCAATGGGGGAGAGCCTGTGGAAAAACTCTGTGCCTAACTTAAAGTGAGGAAACTGTGAGTGTGTTTTTAAAATAAAAGTTTTTATAGCGGTAACAGTATTATGCTATGTGAGGTTTCTAGGCTTCCTGGACTTGTGCATGGTTGGCCTGTCTAACAGTGGCCAACACGTCTGGTGAGTCTGTTTACTATCGGGTGTTTAGGGTGAAGGTCACTATTGAAGTTGCAAGACACAGGAAAAGAGAATGTGGTTTTTAGAGACTAATGGAAATTGAAGGATGTGCGCTTAAAGTGGATCCGAGATTAACTTTTACTCATTGCATAATTGTGTCCCTTTCCTATAGTTTATAGGGCATTCCTCAAGCCAAATACTTTTTTGTTTTTGTTTTAACACTTTAATTCCCTATAAACTAAACAAGCCTCGCCCACAGCCCTCAGAGTGCAAAGGCACTTTCAGACAATAGCAAGGGCTTACAGGAGCTCAGTCTGGGCAGGAGGAGGGGGAGGTGTTACTAGCCATTGATTTCAAAGGCAGAACGGAGGAGGGAGAAGGAGAGGGAACTGAAGAAAGCTGATAGTATCTCCAGCCCTTAGCCTGTGACAATATGACAAAAAGAACATGGCTGCCCTCATTGTATCACAGGAATAAATAATCATACACTTTTTAAAGTATGAGTGTTTCATCTCGGATCCGCTTTAACATAAATATATTGATTCTGGAAAGACTTGCCTAAGTCTGGTGATAGCGCACTCTATGGGACACTTACAATTTATGTTTCCGCTATAGCACTTTGAAATGTTTTAAGGAAAGCGTGCTAAGTGTTAGCACGCCAGTGAAAAGCCCCTTAGCACATGCAAAGTGCCTTTGCATGCGCTAATATGCACGCAAAGTTTAGCGCTGCATGGTGCGCACGAAACATCGCACTGTTCGCGTTCAAAATAGCCTGATAAGCGTACTTTGCATGCGGCGTTTCACGCGCACCGGTGCAACATTTCGGGCGCACCAAATAGCACGCGATCAGTAATAGCTTTCCCTGTGCAAACTACTTAGCACTCTAGTTTGCACGTGCAAAGCTTTTAGGCGTGCTATGTTAGCATGCTTTAGTGAGTCAAGCTCATAGTCTCATGCTTGTTTCAGGTATGTACGTCATGCATGCACTACTGAAGCCAGAAAGATCAGCTGGACTGTCAGGCAATGGTTATTGTTTAAAAGGAAAATAAATACTCTCATTTCAGGTGTCCTTTAAGATTCCCTTTCTTTTTGAAACTAGCAGTTATACTTTATATAAGAATTCCATAAAGAATTGTATGCTAATAATAGCTCTGTGGTGCACACCTCCTGAATTGGTCACCACAGTCATCTGCCTGGTTTGCCTATGCCTAAAAACGTCCCTGCATAGAGGTGATCATTATTGATATATGCTGGATTGAAGAAGGTAATATGTAGAAGGTAATATTCTCTATTTACTTTTCCCGATAGTAGATAAAACTTGAAAGACAATATGATACAATTAAATTGGCTTTTATGAGTATTATATGAATGTATGATGCCGGGCATACACGGCTCGTTTTTTTTAATCAATCGAGCCGCTGATGGCTCGATTGATAATTTCCGACATGTCCGATTGCCCGGCCGATCGACTCCGCGCTCGATACCCGCGGGCAGGACAATGGAACAAAATAAGCGCAAGATAAGAAGCGCCCGCGGGGACGAGCAGGAATCGATCCGGGCGGCCACGGGGACGCGCCGGCATCGATTCCAGCGCACAAACAAGCCGTGTATGCCCGGCATAAAGCTCACATTTGGATGCTGTACAACTAGTGATTTGATTATCCACAGCAGCCACGTAGTTCCAAAGTGATAGGCCAATGAATAATAAGTGTGCCTCTTATGCAGGGACAGTGTCAGCCAGGCCATGCTGGGCAGTGACATGTCATTGTGTTATGTCACTAGTTCTTTGGGTGAGTGGGATAAGGAAGAGGTGAAAGGAGTGCTAGAAGATGCTGGATAGTGGCATATAGTATTTTACTGGGAATGTGTAGTGTTGGTGTGGGTAGTGGTGTCGTATACCACTTCACTCTGGGTATGCCTCTTTTGCCACCGTCTTAATAAAAGATCAAGATTATTATGAATTTTACTTACTGTGTCCATTTTTCTCTGCTGTGATAGAAATATGTACCTGTTTTATTACTGGGGACATGGTCTGTGCATTTTTGCATATGCACTACCTGACTGTTACTTTGTCATAAGTGGTTCCCTTCTTTGATTGTGGAGGTTTTCCAGATCACTCAAGTTCTCGAACCTTTGTAGACCAAGCACTATTATCACGCATTGCTGGGAGCACCCGGGTTAACAGGAACCAAAAGCTGCCATAATCCATCAGTTTTTGGTGAAGATGGCCTGTAACATAAAGCCTAAGTTCACTCTCCTGGATTTTTCATTGTTAGGTACGGTGAATATGGGACTTTGCAATTACCCACACAATTTTCATATTTTTTATAGTTGTTTTTTGAAAGAAATTGCCGTTGAAAAGCTAGTCACATGATCTACAGACAGTGGCATAGGTAAGAAGCTTGGGGCCGCAGTGCAAGCACTTTATTGATATGGAGCACCAATACCTACCAAAGACAGCTGCAGTTTCATAGTGGTGTATTTAACTACCTACAGACCGCCCCATGCCAATGGGAGTGGCCACGTCGGCAGTCTCAGGACCACCTAACGGCATTTGGCGTCAGGTCCTGGGGCCGGCTACTGCAGGAGATCGTGCGCAGGCTTTATCGATAAAACATTCAACAAATATATAACACCTTAGTGAATTCAAAATAAGATTTTACCCATGTGGTAAATTGTCATATGTTTGATAAAGTGTTTGATAAAGCTTAGTGAATTGAGGCCAATATGGACTTGATTCACAAAATCGTGCTAACTGTTAGCACGCCAGTGAAAAGCTGCTTATCACGTGCAAACTGCCTCTTTGTGTGCTAATGCGCGCCTAATAGTTTGCGCGCGTAAAGTTTTATGCGGCCACAAAACCCTATGCGACTTTGCGCACGGGACTTCGCGCACGAGTTTATTCCTCAAAACGGTGCTAACCTACTTAGTGCAATGGTTATCACGCCCAAAAGTCTTTAGGAGTGCTAACTAGGTTAGCACCGCTTTGTGAATCAAGCCCAATGTGCAAAGACTGATATATATCGAAATATGTATGTGCTTCATATTGGTGTGTAATGTAGCAAAGTTACATAGCTTCAAACAAACAGAGCACAGGAAGCCATAAAAAGTCTCCAAGAGAGTTTATTTCTTTTTTCTAGACATGTGGCATTCTGTTATTTTCTAGAAAAATGGATATAGATTCTAAGTATCCTTTATGTCCTTTAAAATAAAAACCTAGAAATTAGATATTACTAGTGTGAGCTGGGTACCTAACATTACCAACCCTTCCTAAAATGCAGGGGGTATTTTAACCTCTTCAGTGCTGGATGGTCACTACACATTTTGGAATTAACTGATCATTGATTTCTCACCATGAGTATCCCTGCTTTGGAGTGAGTTGGAAGCTGACTGTATTCTAGAAATAAGTCAGTGCCCTCTATGGAATTGTGTCATACAGAACATGCTTACCCAGTATACCTGGTTTCATCCATGGAAAACTGAACGTTTATATAGCAGCAGCAGCAGCAGCAGCAGCATTCTCCCTCTAGTGTTGCTGATGGACAGATGGAGTACATGGCATCATGCATTACTGAACTGAACCAACAAAGATTTTCACATTACTACTTCAGCTGTAATTTATCAGACTGTCCATGGGCCTGCCAGTTTAATGTTTAAGAGAGTACTAGGTCCAGTTAAAGGCATCATGCTGAATAGCCCATCTTCCAACGTGCAGACTATACATATTGATTAAAAAGTGGGTGAATTTTCCAAGCTTCTCAGATGTGTCATGTTTAGTCCTTTTATCTGGCATAAAGTTCTTCATTTATATGGCTCAACTAACATGAACATATAAATCCTGTATGTCTAGTCTCACAGTACACTTTTCAAGGTGGTCTTTTCTTTGCCATTGCCTTCTGCACTAAAGGCTGCTGCCATGTCCAAACATTTACTACTGGCGTGCACTGTAAATTCTAGTGTAAAATAAATGATAATCTATCGTCAATTTCATCTGACTAATGCATAACCTCATTAACCCATCACATACAATATTTCATAATGGCCAATGCAGAATGCAGTAGCAGAATGCTTGGAAAGACTGCAATGGCTTCTAATGGGGCATCACAGAGCCCTGACCTGTTCTATGGGTGCAATAGGGAATACCTGGGCAAGGTATTAGGTGGAGATGGTATTCAGATATGATTGGCTGCTTTTTTGATAGTTGTCTGCAAGAGGGTCAGATGTGGAAGCAATGTAGATATATGCAGCAAACTGTATATATGAAGACGAAAAAAATGACAAGCTTCCGGAAATAGAATTTTGATTCCAGAATATACAATTGGGCTGTGTTGATTAAAGGAAACACTAGCTTTAATATGTGAGATAAATGTTTCAAAGGGTGTCCAAGGCCAAGATTAACTGCTGTGATCTCACTGTCAAAGGGCAATTGTGATTGGAAGATGAAGGAAAAACATTCGGAATGGCACAGTTTTAACAATTTTAAATTGAAAATTGTTGTACACTCAGTTTAATGGATGTTCCAGTGTATTAATTAATGCATTTGAACAATCATTCTTCCTTCCAATATTGTGCCAACATAATCATACCATTGGCTGTCCAATTCTCCTTGTTTAGCTATACGTTCACGCTTAAAGGGACCCTGAGCAAACCCTTAAAACGAAAAGCTGCACATACCTGGGGCTTCCTCCAGCCCCCGTAGCCCGCGAGGTCCTGTGGCGTCCGCCAGGGTCCTTTCCTGGTCCCGCTGGTGGCTGTTAGCCTGGCGACTTCAGGAGAAGTCATGCGCAACTGTGCATGTGCTGCCCGTCCGTGCATCTGGCTCAATTACTTATGCATTGCCGTATTTCTCTTGTGCAGTTCAGTTTTTCGAGAACTGCGCATGCACAGGAGGCTTACGGCAATGCTGGGCGTGCGAACGGGCCGCACATGCGCAGTTGCGCACAACTTCCCCCAAAGTCTCCAGGCTAACGGGGCCGCCAGTGAGACCATGGACGGGACCCAGAGGACGCCAAGGGACCTCGCAGGCTACAGGGGCTGGAGCAAGCCCCAGGTAAGTGCAAATTTTCATTTTAAGGGTCTGTTCGGGGACCCTTTAATGCACCAGTATATCTTAAATGACAAACTACAGTACCAGGTTTCATTGTTTTATTACCAGATGAAATCCAGTTTCTCAGCCCATCCCCTATGGGGAAGAAACATGTCACCATATGAATGTTTGGCATGGGGATCTGTTTTGTTAATTGAAAGCTGAGAATGGCTTTAAAGTAAAACTATCATGTATGAAATAGAGAGCTCCATTGATAACTTATTTGGATGAACATTTAAGTTTGTTGGTTGTCATGCTTAATCCCATTGCTTCATTTTTTACTGAGTCACTGACCTAGAAAACATATGCAAACCGAGAAATTTGACATGCATACAGTTCAACCATTGGGTTTGTTTCAACTCCCTCCTGTGAATGAAGGAAGTCTAGTCTGCAGTCATACATTCTTACTGTTATAACAAGCCACTTAAAGGGCAACTGAACTGGGAAGAACGTGGAGGCTGCCATATTTATTTCCTTTTAAACAATACCGGTTGCCTGGCAGCCCTGCTGGTCTATTTGGCTGCAGTATGTGCGAGTAACTCTAGTAACAAGCATGCAGCTAATCTTGTCAGCTCTGACATTAATGTCAGAAACACCTCATATGCTGCATGCTTGTTCAGGGGCTATGACTAAAAGTATTAGCGGCAGAGGATTAGCAGGACAGCCAGGCAAATGGTATTGCTTAAAAGGAAACAAATATGGCAGCCTCCATATCCCTCTCGCTTCAGTTTTCCTTTAAGTCTTCCCTGGCATAATTCCATAATGTTAGGACTTATCCTCACTGACCAAATCTAGTATTTCTAACCCAAGAAGGAAGGTGGATGCAAACACATTCTGTCCAAATTCCCTCTACCATGTCTAAAAGCTGGAAGATAAGATTAGGCCTTTTTTGTTATCATTGAGAAGCCAGACATTAGTAGGTCCAAGTAGTTAGAACACTTGGATTATGTCAAGGAAAAATCAGTGTGATTATAATGCTAGGTACACACCATACAATTTTCTGTTACATTTACCTGCCAGATCAATTAATACCAACATGTCCAATCTGAATTTCGATTGAAAAAACGATCGATTGAAAAACAATTTAAAAAGCCAACGGAAAATCAAATAATTGGTTTTTCAATCGATTTTCATTCAGTTGTATGAAAATCGATAAAAAAATGAAAGAAAAATTATCAGAAAATCGAAAAATTGTTCGAAATTCAGATTGGACATGTTGAGAAAAAAATCGATCTGGCAGAGCAAGGCTAATCTTTAAAAGGCTAAATGTACTATAAGTGCACTTACCCTTCGAATAGTGAAGTCAAAGAATGATTTTGTGTAGTGATGAGCAAACATTTTCTAACGTGCTAATTAGCGTCTCCTGAGAGGTGGAAGTTGAGCCTAGTAAACCTCTGAATAATTAACACAGCTGCTTGTTACATGAATCACTTGGTAAAAGCTTTGAGTTGCTAATCTCAACTTTTGTCTCCAGTCCTGGCTGGGTTTAAAGGTTTAAACACCTGAAGTAAAAATACAATTATGAAATAACTACTTTTATATATTTTACTAATGAAACATAGAACATTAGTAACTTTGAACAGAGTCTTATATTTTTATTTTCAGTTTCAGTAAGAGCTTCATTTTTAAGATTGGCTTCTAAACAGCTGCCATTACTGCATCATATAAACTCTGCTTGCTTGAGCTGCAAGACAAATCAAAATAATGAACTTTTGAACTTTCCAGCTATAAAACGTTATCATCAATCTTATCTCAGTCAGATAAGAGGCTTTTGCCTTCTATTTACTTTTCAGGAAACAGGGCTCAATCCAAGAACCTGTTCAACAAGTTAATTTGCATAGATAAAAACTCTAGTTTTTTAACACTTGCTGTACAGGAAAACTGAAAAGGGCTTTGGTAGTACATTTGTCACATTATGACACTTCAGGTACCCTTTAATAAGCATACTAGGAGAATTTAGATTGCTCACACTAAACAAGTCATCCAGTGATCTAGCAACTTTAAAAAAGTTAACAATGGCAGCTCGCATATTTCCATCATGATAACTTCACTTTAAAATAAATTGTCTACATTCCACAGATTCCTTGTAATTGGAACCGGCCCTCCAGGGTAAATTTAAGGTAGATGTCTTCAGTGCAACAGAAGAATATAAATATGCCTACATATTCTATCTTTTTGGATTCTTTAACGAACCAGTTGCTAATCTCATACACAGTTCACATAACCCCTTTATAATAACCATTGCCACCCTGTGGGGCAGTGACACCAGCGTACTACATATTACACCACTTCAGAAACAAAAAAAAGTTAAAAAAATACAGAGTTTTGCTTTCTTGGTTTAGTACACTCCTATATATATATAAATATATATGGATATATTTATATACACATATTCATATATGTAAACACACACACGTACGTTTGAGACCAATGAATGGTCCACTTACAACTCAACCCCTTCATGCCAGATGAAAGTTACTATTCTCTCTGACAATAACAAGGTTACATGCAGTCCCATCTCATTCATATGTGGCTCTTTAAAATATATACTATGTTAATCGCCTTCATTCTTATTTATATACCTATATACAAACACAGTTTTCTTTTTTTGGCAGGGGTTATTAAAAAAATATGTCTGACTGCCTATCAGTTTTTTTTTTTAAACATGAAGCTGGAAGCCTCAGGGCAGAGGTGTTTATTGTACTTATAACAAAACATATGGCAGACAGCCTTTAAAACCTACTTTAAGCAAAATAAATACAATTTGGGGATTTTGTTAGCAGACTGATTTAGAAATCTATCTAGACTGGACTATACCCCATCACTGCGCAGGATCGTCCTGTGACAGAGAGAGGGATAATCGCGCCATGCGCGTACTCGCGTGTGCGTGTTTACACAAACATTTTTATTTTTATTTTTTTCATTTTTGATAGAACTTTCACTCCAGCATTTTCAAAGAACCCTCAGGGGTTAACAAATATCCAAGGCTTTTAAGAAAAAAAGCTGACATAATTAAACCACATAGTGGCTAAGGATAAAAGGTGAGCTCGTTAGCTGTTCACTCCACCACTCCCACCCTGGATTCCGTCTGTCCTCTTCCCTCCTCAGCCGCTGTCTGAAGAGGTGTGAGGGGCAGTGGAAGGAGAGGTACGTCTCCGTGGGGGGCTCCATGAATTGTCTGAGCTGTTGGAAGGGGGGAAAGGCCTGTGGGACCGCAGAAGGAAGAGTTCTCCCTGCTCTCGGAGCAGGGCCTGAGCTATAAGCCCCGGAAGAGCATGGAGAGTGTCATTCAGGGAGTCAATCTTGGTCTCTAAGGTCACAATTCTCTTCTCAAGGTCATCATTTCGTTCTTGCAAGTCAGACATGAGGTCATACATGACGTTCTGTGTCTATGGAGAAAGTTAAGGGGAAAAGACAGTAATGTTGTATTGCATAATATTCCACAAACAAAACATTTCAATGCCTCCACAACTTGGAAGCAATACTATCATCTTTAACACATTAGAATACATCATATTCATTCTGAATGTATCAGGATGGACACAAGTATTTTGCAAGACTTTACTTCACCTTGAAGGAATGTAATTGACAAGATCAATATCAATGTATGACTAATGCAAGGTTATCTTCACACACAGCCTTAAACAGGAACTCCAGCCTAAACAAACATACTGTCATTAAAGGCGCACTACATTACAGAGTAAAATAAGCCATAAATTACTTTTCTCCCATGTTGCTGTCACTTACAGTAGGTAGTAGAAATCTAACGGAAGTGTCAGATTTTGGACTAGTCCATCTCTTCATAGGGGATTCTCAGCAAGGCTTTTATTCTTTATAAAGGTATTCCCCAAAAAGGATTTAAACAATGATGCTGGCCAGTTTCCGTGCTCGCTACACAGTTTTTTGACACTTGGACAGAGCAACTGCCATTCACTAAGTGCTTTTGAAAATAAATATATCCCTGAGAATCCCCTATTAAGAGATGGACTAGTCCAAAACCTGTCACTTCTGTCAGATTTCTACAACCTACTGTAAGTGACAGCAACATAGGAGAAAAGTAATTTATGCCTCATTTTACTCTGGAAAAAAATGTACTTCTTATTTGCACATGTTTGCACATATTTTCAATTTTACAGTTTTTCAGTGTAGTGCCCCTTTAACCTCCCCGGCGTTCTATTGAGATCGCCAGGGAGGCTGCGGGAGGGTTTTTTTTTAATTAAAAAAAAACTATTTCATGCAGCCAACTGAAAGTTGGCTGCATGAAAGCCCACTAGAGGGCGCTCCGGAGGCGTTCTTCCGATCGCCTCCGGCGCCCAGAATAAACAAGGAAGACCGCAATGAGCGGCCTTCCTTGTTTTGCTTAGATCGTCGCCATAGCGACGAGCGGAGTGACGTCATGGACGTCAACCGACGTCCTGACGTCAGCCGCCTCCGATCTAGCCCTTAGCGCTGGCCGGAACTTTTTGTTCCGGCTACGCTGGGCTCAGGCGGCTGGGGGGACCCTCTTTCACCGCTGCTCGCGGCGGATCGCCGCAGAGCGGCGGCGATCAGGCAGCACATGCGGCTGGCAAAGTGCCGGCTGCGTGTGCTGCTTTTTATTTGAAGAAAATCGGCCCAGCAGGGCCTGAGCGGCAGCCTCCGGCGGTGATGGACGAGCTGAGCTCGTCCATACCGCTCAGGAGGTTAAGTTACATTAGTTATCCTAATTAAAACAGATAGGTATTATAATCTCGTACCCACGCTGTTTTAAAAGAACAGGCAAATGTTTGATTTCATGAGGGCAGCCATCTTTTTGGTTGAAAGGAGGTGACAGGGGAGCATGAGACACAGTTCCAACTGTCCTGTGTGCTAATCACCCATCCCAGTTGCTAGGCAATGTGAATAACAACATAGGAAATCCCATCATTCTTTGCACAGCATCAGGGAAAAAAAAGCCCAGGCAGTTTTCTTTGATGGGTGGAGCTTAGCTAAAAATGCAGCTAAAAATTATGCTTTGGTAAGAAAAACAAAGTTCTGATGCTGTGAAACTGTTAAAGAAACACCAAGCCTTTTCAGTTCTGCTGAGTAGATTTTTATTTCGGAGGTTCACTTTACAGCTAATATCTCCTTATTATTGATAGATGTTCTGAAGACATCCTCTCCTGAAACTTATGAGAAGATATGAACAATTTATTTTGCAGACATTCTCCTCTGGGCTGTAGAATTGGAGTTGTGGAGTAGTTATTGGGTATCTGAGTCTGAGTGGCAAAAAAGGTTTCTGACTCTGGCTCCTGATATATTAGTCTTATTTCAGAGATAACAGTCAAAATAAAGCCCAGTCCGTAGGTGTTTCATCAGTCTGAAGTTTAGATCTGTTATTATGCAACCTGAGGTTTATACATAATTTTAATGTAGATTATGGTACATTACAAAAAGTGTTTTCAGTTTTAATGATCATTTGAAAGAAACATGAGGTGTTATCCATTGCTTGCAAACCTGGTTCTGTACATGAAGAATGAGTAATAAAGGAAGATTAAGCTCACGTCCTTTGCAGATTAACGTTTAACTGTACTATGCTCTCAGATGTACCCAGATTTGGATAGATAAAGGCAACATAGGCCCTTGCTTAGTAGTGTTGATTTAATTTGCCTCAGTTAAGTTTGGATTTAGTTTGAATGACTTCGGGCCATGTGCAATTCACTTTTTCTCCTGAGTTCTCTCCTAGGAGAAAAAATTTCATCTTCGATGTAAAATACATTTTTAGCATACAATAGATTAAAAGGTACTGTCAAAATATTTTTGAGTACTTGTTTGCTTGCTGGTTGTTTAAAATACATTTTATTTACAATTTGTGAAAATATCCCCCAGGAGAACACTGCGGTTAAAAACTGATTGCATATGGCCCTTAGTCATTCAAACTAAATCCAAACTTAACTGAGGCAAATTAAATCAACACTACTAAGCAAGGGCCTATGTTGCCTTCATCGATCCAACCCTGGGTACATCTGAAAGCATAGTACAGTTAGACATTAATTTGCAAAGGATGTGAGCTTAATCTTCCTTTATTACTCATTCTTCATGCACAGAACCAGAGTAGAGCTGCGCAGCCGCACTCGCATCTATGCGGACTGCACAGCCGCGGCATACCTGTGGCATGAGAGCCCGACCCACACGGTGGGGTCGGGAGCTGACCGGGGGTCTGGCAAAGAGCTGGGGACCCGGCGGCATGGATGACGTCCTCCGTGCATACAGAATAAAGACAGGTACTGAACGTTTTTTCTTACAATTGTCACCTTGTAAGTCCTTCAAATAGACACCTAAATGCTGATACCCAAGTGGTTAATGTTTAGAATTCTTCGGCTCAGCTCAAATCTGGGGGAGGAGGCATGTATAGACAGCAGTTCTCATGCCCACCACTCACCCCGTTCTTCTCTGTCTCCCTCCGCTGGTTCCCAAATGCACCCCAAACCTAGTCCTAGGTCTGCCAGGGCAAGCACAAGCGTGCAGGCGCTATACCTGCGGCGCATGTCCTTGATATAGCTTCCGTGGCATTAACAACATACTGATTCATGTTGGCAGTTACAGTCTTGGAAAGCCAATAAGGTTCAACTTCCTAGACAGTAGTTCTTTACTTGTTTGTTCAGGCTCTTCAGACAGTGGCTGGGGAGGGAAGAGGACAGACGGAATTCAGGGTGGGAGTGGTGGAGTGAAGAGCTAACAAGCTCATCTTTTATCCTTAGCCTCAACGTGGTTTAATTATGTCCGTTTTTTTTCTTAAAAGCTTTAACACATGTGCGCTACGTCACAACTCGTAGTGCACATGCGCAGAGTGCTTCAACCACGGGAGCGCAATCAAGGATGCGTGCCACCAGGCTAGTGCCTGTGCACTAGTTCACGACCTGAGAGACACAGAAGTAGGTACGGAGGGCATTAACGAGACAGGAGAGGGGGGCAGAGAAGAACGGGAGTGCTAGGCATGAGGATTGCTGCTTGTACATGCCTGCTTCACCTGTTTTTACAATATGATTCTCCTCAGGTATCCTATAAGTGGGGTAATGAATTCTTGCAGTTCCTTTAACAAAATAAAAAAGACACTATGATATATGCTTAGCTACATATTTTAGACTCCAACTTTAACAGCATACTTATTAATGTTGGCAGTTACAGTCTTGGAAAGCCAATAGGGTTCAACGTCCCGTAGTCTACTTTAGTTTAGTTTGTTTTAGTTTGTTTCCAGAAGCAGACACTATCTTCATAAAAATAAAAAAAAAATGCATGCTGAGCCTTGGCAGTGATAAAACTTCTTGTATGTTGTACCTATTCAATCAAAATGGAAAATGCACTGGTATATTAAAAATAGAGGAGTCGGAATTGGAGGTACCATAAACTGTGGGTGGATTTAGAGCCCAAGGTTCTATGTACTGACTCCACAGCCCTGATTGACTCATAAAAAATCATGAAGAAGTGTGATCGGTCTGCTCAGGTGATTTATATTTAAGTCTTTGATTGGCATTTCATTGGCACGTGACAACGGCCCTGATTTAGTAAACTTTTCTCCTTCATTTGCACACAGGAAATGTTTTTGTACTTATGTATATAATACATTTTCAAACCCCAGCAAGCAATTTAAAATAGTCAAAACTAAGTTGTGCAAAATTACAGTAAGTTTGACATTAGACTCCTTACCTACATTTTAGTATTTTTTTTAACTTGATAAAAGCTGAAAATGCATTTTGAAGAGTAGAGGAAAAAAGGTATTCTGTGAGAAAATTCGGAGAAAAGTTTATACCTCTACTTTAAGCTAAAACCGGAAGCAGAAATGAGACATGATAACAGAACTGCGGATAGCCAGAGACGTACAAATTAAATACATTTATCACAGCTTTTCCATGAATTCTCTCTGAGGAAAAAGAATTTATGTGGAATAAAATGATTATGTACTTATGAGTATGTTAGTCATAAATTCAGCTCTCTGAATTTGAGTTTGAATCCCAGAGACTGCGAAACACGGAACTGTGAGATCCAAGGCTTCATTCAAATTTCTCAAGTTCTGTGACCAGGCTACTAAATCTAGCTGATTTTTGACAGTATTAAACTTGGATTAAACGTGTATAGAGTGGGATTGTAGTCAGTCGTCAAGTTTCCTGGACAGCATTGGTCACTGGTTTTCAGAATTGACTTTTTGAAACCTGAACAAAACATTGTCCTCTACCCTCAAATTAGTGTTTTTATCATACAACAGGAATTTTCAGCATTTTGTGAGCTTCTCTTTCTTTAATTCTGTACAGTAATACACTTGCAAGACACTCCTTGAGTCCACAGACAACAATCAATTCAAGCATGAATAATGTATGTTCTTAAGTGAAAGCTATTCATCTCTTGCTATACCTCTAATTAAAATACTGTGCTGTTTCAGAAAATGATAGATAAAATAGCAGCCATGGCGGGTTTTCTATTCCACATTGCCAGGAAAGATCAGGCACCTGTAGCATTCCAAGAAACACCCTGCACGATACAGATCTGCCAGGAGATAGGGTATGCCAAAGCGGTACTACCATCACAGTGTCAGAAGGGGGAGGAGCAGGGTTTATTTCCTTGAAACTCTGCATAGATTACAGAATACACAGATAGCTCATGGTGACCCAGAACCATATAGGGGCTAAACAAGACTGAAAAGCCCTCTTACTAAAAAAGCAACACTGAGTATACGTTGCCTTCTTACAAAATAAGGTATGTGAATAATTCATCTTAAAGTGAGCAACTGTGGTTTCTTATGATGCATGACTCCGTAATATGCATTATCTCTTTATGCCCTGAAAACAAGGCTGCACATTCAGAACTGCTTGTGTATAGCAAGTCTACAGCTCTATATACTGTTATCTACTATACAGTTTAACCCAAACCAGTAATTGTGTAATAGTCACCAAAATGGAGAAGATTGTGTGGGTTATTTTTGGCACTCTGCATTTGTGCCAGTAAAGGAAAATGACCAGCAGGCAACTGTACAGTTTTGTGGTTTCTTGGCACATGCATGGCAGGCAACATACCAGTGGGAAATCACTTATCATACGGGAATGATTAATACAAATTTACAGACAATGCAGTATATGCAATAAACTGCGATAAGCAGAATTACATGCACAACGTCTTACCATACAATGAGTAGAGCAGAATGCAATACATTATATGCAATGCATTACGCTCTACTCATCGTGAGGTAAGCCTTTACGCATTTATTTTACTGCTTACCGCAGTTTATTGCATACACCCCAATGTGTTATGAACAGCTGGTGCTGAACCAGTGAACACCAGCAGGGGGCTGATCTTCATCCTCAGCCAGCCTGCAGTACTTTACTTCAACTGCGGATGATGGTGCCTGATGTATGACTTATTCTAGACTTCCACCTTATCCATGTGCCCAGTCTTCAGTAAACTCTTTTGCTGTAAAAGTGGTGTATGCAGGGCCGTATCTATTAAGAGGCACCCGTGGGCCATAGTTCATTTATTCATATTTTGTTTATTTTTATTTTTTCATTTTAAATTTCGTATAAAAATTTTTTTTTGGGGGGGGGGGGGGGGGGTGGGGCGGCGGAGAGCGCACCTACAGATGGAGGGGAACTCGCTCACCCCCGACCTCCAGCAGAGTGGCAGCGGCCGGCCAGGACGTGATCCTGAACTCTGCATGCTGCCGCCTGGTCTAGTGACGTTACTAGACCAGGCGGCATGCAGAGTTCAGGATCACGTCCTGACCAACCGCTGCCACTCTGCTGGAGGTCGGGGGTGACTCGGGAAAAGCCCGGGACACATGCGAAGGAGCCGCTGGAGCCCAGCTACCCAGCCAGCCAGCCCGCATGCCCAGCCAGGTACCCAGCCAGCCCGCATGCCCAGCCAGGTACCCAGCCCCCCCGCATGTCCAGCCAGGTATCCAGCCAGCCCGCTGCCCACATGCCCAGCCAGGTGCCCAGCCAGCCTGCTGCCCGCATGCCCAGCCAGGTACCCAGCCAGCCCGCATGCCCAGCCAGGTACCCAGCCAGCCCGCATGCCCAGCCAGGTACCCAGCCAGCCCACATGCCCAGCCAGGTACCCAGCCAGCCCGCATGCCCAGCCAGGTACCCAGCCCCCCCGTATGTCCAGCCAGGTATCCAGCCAGCCTGCATGCCCAGCCAGGTACCCAGCCAGCCCATTGCCAGCATGCCCAGCCAGGTACCCAGCCAGCCCGCATGCCCAACCAGGTAACCGGCCAACCCGCATGCCCAGCCAGGTACCCAGCCCACTGCCCGCATGCCCAGCCAGGTACCCAGCCAGCCCGCTGCCCAGCCAGCCCGCATGCCCAGCCAGGTACACAGCCAGCTTGCATGCCCAGCCAGGTACCCAGCCAGCCCGCATGCCCAGCCAGGTACCCAGCCAGCCCGCATGCCCAGCCAGGTACCCAGCCAGCCCGCATGCCCAGCCAGGTACCCAGCCAGCCTGCATGCCCAGCCAGGTACCCAGCCAGCCCGCATGCCCAGCCAGGTACCCAGCCAGCCCGCATGCCCAGCCAGCCCGCATGCCCAGCCAGGTACCCAGCCAGCCCATTGCCAGCATGCCCAGCCAGGTACCCAGCCAGCCCGCATGCCCAACCAGGTACCCAGCCAGCCCGCATGCCCAGCCAGGTACCCAGCCTACTGCCCGCATGCCCAGCCAGGTACCCAGCCAGCCCGCTGCCCAGCCAGCCCGCATGCCCAGCCAGGTACCCAGCCAGCCTGCATGCCCAGCCAGGTACCCAGCCAGCCCGCATGCCCAGCCAGGTACCCAGCCAGCCCGCATGCCCAGCCAGGTACCCAGCCAGCCCGCATGCCCAGCCAGGTACCCAGCCAGCCCGCATGCCCAGCCAGGTAGCCAGCCAGCCCGCATACACAGCCAGGTACCCAGCCAGCCCGCATGCCCAGCCAGGTACCCAGCCAGCCGCATGCCCAGTCAGGTAACCAGCCTGCCCACTGCCCGCTTGCCCAGCCACCCAGCCTGCCTTCTCGACCAGCCAGGTACCCAGCCTGCCCACTGCCCGCTCGCCCAGCCAGGTACCCAGCCAGCCCACTGCCTGCTCACCCAGCCAGCCCACTGCCTACTCGCCCAGCCACCCAGCCTGCACGCTCGCCCAGCCAGGTACCCAGCCCACTGCCCGCTTGCCCAGCCAGGTACCCAGCCAGCCCGCATGCCCAGCAGGTACTAAGCCAGCCCACTGCTTGCTCACTCAGCTACCCAGCCAGCCCACTGCCTGCTCGCCCAGCCAGGTACTCAGCCAGCCCACTGGTGTTATGCTGCCCATTGTGTGATTTACTGCTGAAATGCTGCCCACATTGTGATTATTTTTTGCTGAAATGTTGCACTCATTGCGATTATTTTATGGTGAAATGCTGCTCACATTGCGACTATATTATGGTGAAACATTGCTGCATTTATGATTATTTTATGGGGAAACGCTGCCCCATTATGATTATTTGGCACCTATGGGGGGGCGGGGGCCCATCCAAATTTTCACAAGGGGGCTTAGTGATTTGTAGTTACGCCCCTGACTACTACCTAAACTGGGGATACCTATAGACCAGGCTATCTATACTGGGGACACCTATAGTATGTCTACATTTGGACACCTATAGACCTGACTACTTTATACTGTACTTATACTAATTATTTATATAGCGTCAACATATTATGCAGCGCTGTACAGAGTATGTTTTGTTTTGTCACTAACTGTCCCACAGAGGGGCTCACAATATAATCCCTACCATAGTCATATGTGTATGTAAGTATCGTAGTCTAGGGCCAATTTTTAGGGGGAAGCCAATTAACTTATCTGTATCGTATGTTATTGGGAGGAAACCAGAGTGTCTTAAGGAAACCCCCACAGACACAGGGAGAACATACAAACTCCTTGCAGATGTTGACCTGGCTGGGATTTGAACCGGGAACCCAGCGCTGCAAGGCGAGAGCGCTAACCACTACGCCACCATGCTGCCATACTACTGTACTATATTGTACTGCCATCTTCAGCAGTACTTCACAGAGTATATAGTCATGTCACTGACTATCCTCTGAGGAGCTTACAATCTAATCCTGCCATAGTCTAATGCCCTACCATATTCTTATTTATTTATATAGCACTGGCATCTTCTGCAGCACTTTGCAGAGAACATAGTCATGTTACTGACTTTTCTCAGGGGAGCTCACAATCTAATACCTACCACTATTTTGTGCGAGAGAACACTGGCTAATGTGTGGGTTTTTTTTTGGGGGGGGGGGGGGGGGGGCATTTCCTACTTGCTTTTTTAGGTTCACTTTACTCATACCCGGGGAGAAAACATCGCCCCACCGACTTTGGGCTGCACTCTTACTAGGAAATTTTAATTGGTCCCACTCACTGTGTTATGGACACGCCCACTGCATTCTGCAGCCACGCCCATTTCTCACCGAGGCGCGCTTCGCACGCCGCCAACCTCCTCCTACAGGGGGAGGGGGCGCCATAGGTTTGGGGTGCCTAAGGGAGCCCAAACCCTAAATACAGCCCTGGGTGTATGGTTTATTGCTTGTGGGCTACTGGCATATTTCAATCTAGACAGGGACACAAGAGCAACCAGATAATGTTTGATAAAGTGTTTGATGAAGATGCTGGCTGGCCATACATCATCCATCCTGCAGATAAGGCCGTTTGAGACTTTGGTGAAGAAGATGGCCTGAGCTGGGACTTTCTGGGAAGCTTAGAGTCTTTGAGATAATATATTTGTTGAACTGTTGGACGAGCTAGCGATGGTTCTGGAAAAAAATGAATGTCTTCTTGTTATGCTCAAGCATGTCATAAGGTTGTCTGATCTAGGAAATGAAGAGGCACACTAAATGTAAGATTTTGAACATCTATCTATATCAAGAGCATGAAAAGAGCCACTTTCATCCTCCGAAAATGTAGATAGCATCTTGATTCATGAGGAGTTTTGTGGAAAACGTCTGAATTGGTCTTTGTCCACTGAGACTTCTGCAAAACAGGATGAGGAGACTTTTTGTTAGGCAGTGCTTTCTGACTGCATAGCTGTCACTCATCTCTTGTAGGTTCATGATGGTGTCTTTCCAAGAGAGGACTCGGGGAACTGCTGCCCCAGCGATGGTTTCTCCTAGAGGCTGATCTGTAGTAATGCAAGGGTGATCTAGATCAGGGCTTTTCAACCTTTCCACAAATTGTACCACTTTTATTGCCTGGAAACTTTCAAGTACCACCAGTGTGCCTGCACAGTAGATTGGATGCAATCGGACTTGGCTGTTTCTGATGTAGCCTGAACAAACTGTGCACACTGATGAGGAGAACTTTGGGGCTCCCAGCACTGGATCCCATCTCCTGTGGAGGAAGGGGGAAACCTCTTTAGGATACAAAGGCCTCCCCTTCCCTGAGGTAAGTACCCCCCGAGGTACTTTTTTCTTACAAGGTACACTTTAGGAGAAAAGGGCATTTGTGAGGGGAAAAGTAGGAGGTGGGGAAAAAATTAACTACAATTAGATTGCAAGCCTACATATTGTCAGTATTGGCAATCTAGAGGTAGATTGCCAATATAGGTAGCCATACAAGTCCCCCCCCCCCCCCACGCGCTTAATTACAGGTAGCCTGGCCCCACCACCTGAGAGCTAGGCAGTGACTCACCACAAAGTTCGGCTCCCCCCTTGCTCACTCCTTGCTGTGCTGCCCTGCGGAATAGTTCGTACCTCAGATCATTGGTAAGCCAGCCACAGAGAAGAGACAGCCAGGCAAGCGGTGCACAGTGACGGCGTGTATACTTCAAATGAGCAGTGATGTCACTTTCTGTATGTGCGCCATCACTGTGCACCGTTGGCCTGGCTGTCTCCTCCACACTAATCTGAGGTCTGAAGTATGCTGCAGAGAAGCGCTGCAAGGAGCGAGGGAGGGGGAGCCAAACTTTGTGGAGGCAGGACAGGACAAGTGGCAGGTGGACAAAAAAGTGGCAGGCAAATCTGGTGTGTACCACCTGGCCAACAGCAAAGTACCACCGGTGGCAAGCGTACCACAGGTGCAAAGCCCTGGTCTAGATAGATTAGCCTGTCTAATTAGGCCTTATCAACAAGTAAACAGCAAGTGTAAATTAGGGCTGTCAGGTGTGCCACTCTATTCCATAGTTTGGGCTAATATGTAAACACAGGAGGTTAACCCTTTTGTATTCCTAGGACACCAGAAAGTAAACACTGCAGGGTTTTTGTAAGATTCCTGTAAGTTGTAACAAAGAAATGTTTTTCTTTAAAGTTATGATGCTGCTGCTTCTCTCCTTAGAGCAGAGAGGAAGCTCTCAGTTTAGGTCCGCTTCAAAAGCTGACAAAATTTGGCTGTTGGAAAATGACAGTTGAGAAATGGCAGTTTAAAAATGACAGTTGAAAAACAACAGTTAAAATTTGGCAGTCGTAAAATGACAGTTAGAAAATGGCAGTTAAAAAACAACAGTTGAAAAATGGCAGTTGGAAAATGGCAGTTATAATTTGACAGTTGGAAAATGGCAGTTGGAAAATAAGAGTTGGAAAAAAGCAGTTGAAAAATGACAGTTGGAAAATGGCAGTTGAAAATTGACAGTTGGAAATGGCAGTTAAAAATTTGACAGTTGAAAAATGACAGTTAGAAAATGGCAGTTGGAAAATGGCAGTTGAAAAATGACAGTTGGAAAATGGCAGTTGAAATTTGACAGTTGGAAAATGGCAGTTAAATTTGACAGTTGAAAATGACAGTTGGAAAATGGCAGTTGAAAAATGACAGTTGGAAAATGACAGTTGAAAAATGACAGTTGGAAAATGGCAGTTAGAAAATGACAGTTGGAAAATGGCAGTTAAAATTTGACAGTTGGAAAATGGCAGTTAAAAAACAACAGTTGGAAAATGATAGTTAGAAAATGGCAGTTGGAAAATGGCAGTTGAAAAATGACAGTTGGAAAATGGCAGTTGAAAAATGACAGTTCAACTTTTAACTGCCATTTCCCAACTGTCATTTTTCAACTGTCATTTTCCAACTGTCATTTTCCAACTGCCATTTTCTAACTGGCATTTTTTAACTGCCAATTTCTAACTGTCATTTTTTTAACTGTCAAATTTTAACTGCCATCTTCCAACTGTCATTTTTCAACTGTCATTTTCCAACTGTCATTTTCCAACTGACATTTACCAACTGTCATTTTTCAACTGCCATTTTCCAACTGCCATTTTCCAACTGTCATTTTCTGACTGTAATTTTCTAACTGCAATTTTTCAACTGCCAAATTTCAACTGCCCTTTTCTAACCGTCTTATTTAACCTCCCTGGCGGTAAGCCCGTGCTGGGCACGGGCTATGCCGCACAGGAGGATTTCTCAGGCCCTGCTGTCCCGATTTGCTCACTTTTTTTTTTGCAACACACAGCTAGCACTTTGCTAACTGCGTGTGCATTCCGATCGCCGCCGCTCCGCGCTTGATCGCCGCTGTTCGCCGCGCTGTGCCGCCCCCCCATCCCCCAGACCCCGTGCGCTGCCTGGCCAATCGGTGCCAGGCAGCGCTGAGGGGTAGATCGGGACTCCCTTAGACGTCACGACGTCCATGACATCGGTGACATCATCCCACCCCCGCATGGCGACGGGGGAAGCCCTTCAGGAAATCCCGTTCTTTGAACGGGATTTCCTGATCAAAGATCGCCAGAGGGAATCGAAGCGGGCGGGGGGATGCCGCTGTACAGCGGCTATCATGTAGCGAGCCCTAGGCTCGCTACATGATTTAAAAAAAAAAATTAAAAAATAGTGCTGCGCTGCCCCCTGGCGGTTTCTAATAGACCGCCAGGGAGGTTAAACTGTCATTTTCCAACTGTCAAATTTCAACTGTTTCAAGGACCACTACGGTGAAAAAAGTGAGTAGTTGAAGGAGAAATTAAGTGAGAGGCTGCCATATTTATTTATTTAACTATGGCTGCCATATTTATTTCCTTTTAAGCAATGCCAGTTACCTGGCTATCATGCTGATCCTCTGCCTCTAATACTTTTAGCCACAGCTCCTGAACAAGCACATGCAGATCAGGTTCTGTTGTCAGATCTGACAAGGTTAGCTGCATGCTTGTTTCTGGTGTGATTCAGACACTTCTGCAGAGACATAGATCAGCAGGGCTGCCAGTCAACTCATATAGTATAAAAGGAAATTAATATAGCAGCCACCGTATTCTTCTCACTTAAAAGGAGTTCTTTTGCAGCCTAAGAATCAAACAAGCTGACACTTACTTGGGGCGTCTATCGGCCCCCTGCAGCGGTAATGTCCCATGCCGTCCTCTTCCGATGCTCTGTTCCCCGCCGACGGTCCTGGTGTAATCACACGAGTTATTACACTGCGGCTGTTCAGTAAGCTCCTGATGACGTGAGCAGGTGCTAACATTATTCGTCTGTTTAGACGAATATTAAACCGGGACCGGCGGCGGGAAACGGAGCATCGTAGGAGGACGGCGCGGGACATTACAGCTGCAGGGGGCCAATAGAAGCCCCAGATAAGTGTCAGCTTGTTTGATTGATTTTTAGAATCCCACAGAACCTCTTTAAAGAAGACCTAAACTCAAGCACTGCAGTCAAGGAAAACAAATACCACTGCGCATGCGCACACACCGGCAAGGAGAACTTTTGGGCTCCCAGAGCTGGATTCCTTCTACTGTGGAGGAAGGGGGAAACCTCTTTAGGATACAAAGGCCTCCCCTTCTCTGAGGTAAGTACCCCCCGGGGCACTTTTTTTTTACAGTTACACTTTAAGAAAAGAAGAGGGCAAATGGGAGGGGAAAAGTAGGAGGCATTGGTGGGGAAAACGACTACAATTAGATTGCAAGCCTACATATTGTCAGTATTGTCAATCTGTAGGTAGATTGCCAATATAGGTAGCCTTGCAAGTTCCTCTCTTTCCCCTCCTCCGCATACATATGAACTGCCCGCCGGGAGACTTGGGCGCAGGATACAGCTGGTATATGGCTATTGCTGGAAGCCGAATTGCAGTGTTTTAAAAGCAACTTCAGCACTGTCTTCTGATGGCGCCGAAGTTACTGACTGTGCGCCGCTATAGCCGTAATTCCTATTTCTGCCTATGATGGCGCCGGCTGCGCCCAAATCTCCTGCACTGTTATTACAGTGCTCGCCCCCCCCTGCATAATTATAGGTAGCCTAGTCCCACCATCAGAGAGCTGAGAGCTGGGCAGTGACTCACCACAAAATTCGGCTCCCCTCTTGCTCACTCCTTGCAGTGCTGCCCTGTGGAATAGTTCACACCTCAGATCATCGGTAAGCCAGCCGCAGAGAAGTGACAGTCAGGCAAGCGGTGCACAGTGACAGCGCGTATACTTCAAGTACAGGAAGTGAGCAGTGATGTCCCTTTCTGTATCTCTGTATTCAAAGTCTATCCGAACAATAAACCGTGGTTTACCAACAAACTACGGCAACTGCGGAGGTGCAAGGAGGTGGCGCACAAGTCCAGCAATCAAGAGGACTACAAGACAGCAAGGAACAACCTGAAGCGAGAACTGAGCGCCGCAAAGAGGGAGTACGCAGAAAGGATTAGACGCAACCTGCGATCTAACGACACACGAGCGGTCTGGAAGGGGCTTAAAGCTTCCACAAACTATAAACCTCCCCCACAACATGCGACTCCCAGTACTGAGCTAGCCAAGGACCTCAGCAACTTTTATTGCAGGTTTGAGGATCAGGAGGCACGGGGGGAGCCAGATACAGCACCGGCACACCCCACACCTAGGGCAGATTATCTCTCAGTCTTGAGCCCGCCACCTCCAGCAGTGAGTGAGGCCGACGTCCTCTTCCACCTGTCCTCGCTAAACCCCAGGAAAGCCTCTGGCCCTGACGGCGTGTCACCAGCCTGCCTGAAAACATGCTCACACCAGCTGGCACCCATCCTCGCTTCCATATTCTCCAAATCCCTCCAGGCTGGCAAAGTCCCTGCATGTTTCAAAAAGTCCACCATTATCCCTGTCCCCAAAAAGCATGGTAACTCTGACCTCAATAACTACAGACCAGTGGCCCTGACATCCAATATAATGAAAACCTTCGAGAGAGTCGTCCTGTCACACATCAAGCATGTTACCTCCCCCCAAATGGATCCGTACCAGTTTGCATACAGGACAAACAGATCCACGGATGATGCTGTCAACATCTGCCTCGAGCTCACATACGACCACCTGGACAAACCTAACACATACGCCAGGATTCTCCTTCTGGACTTCAGCTCAGCCTTCAACACCATCTGCCCCCGCATACTGCAGGACAATCTCACTGAGCTGAATGTCCATCCCACACTCCGTGGGTGGATCACAGACTTCCTGACCAACAGAACCCAAGTCGTTAAACTCGGGGCAGTGCTGGGCGTAATGGAAAAAGCTACGCTTACGGATCATTACGCGTAATTTTACGCTATTACGCATTACGGAATTACGCTTACGGCGTAGACATTCAATTTCGGTACATGTCTGTAATTACGCATAGCCCTTACGCAATTACGCGTAAGAATACCGTAATTCAGGTTGTTACGTTATAGGCTTACGCGTAAAATCCTACTAGCAATTAATGCGTAAGGTCATGCTGCCAAGCGGAAAAGTTGACGCATGGATCAATGTTAGGTAGCCGCCGACTTTAAGGGTTAATAGCAAAGCCCCCTTAAGTGCTAAGAGCCTCAAATTTGGAGAATATATTAAGGAGATCAGAAGGAATAAGAGGAGAAATTTTTTTTTCAAAAAGACCTTATAGTTTTTGAGAAAATCGATGTTAAAGTTTCAAAGGAAAAATATATACATTTAAAAAACCCGCCGACTTTAACGGTTAATAGCAAAGCCTGCTTACAATTTAGGAACACCAAATTCACAGGGTATATTAAGGGGATACACTCTAAGTCCCAGCCGGCTCCCGCCGTCCACTCCGCCCACACCTGTCACCCATATACATGCTGGCACCAATGGGTGCCAGCATGTATATAGGTGACATGTGGGAGAGGCGGGGAGGGCAGCGAGAGACGGCGGGACTTAGCGTCCTGAACCCGACAGAGCTCTGAGCTATATAGCTCAGAGCTCTCTAAAGCATCTTTGTATTTGGGCTCCAAGGAGCCCCATTGGTCCTTAGCAGACCAATGGGGTTCCTTCTGATTTAAAGGAACCCCATTGGTCTGCTAAGGACCAATGGGGCTCCTTGGAGCCCAAATACAAAGATGCTTTAGAGAGCTCTGAGCTATATAGTTCAGAGCTCTGTGGTCCATTCAGGACGCTAAGTCCTGCCGGCTCTCGCTGCCCTCCCCGCCTCTCCCACATGTCACCTATATACATGCTGGCACCCATGGGTGCCAGCATGTATATGGGTGACAGGTGTGAGCGGAGTGGACGGCGGGAGCCGGCGGGGACTTAGCGTGTATGCGGCGGCCGGCGGGTGAGCGGCGAGTGACGTCGGGTGCGGTGGTGTTACAAAGTAACAAAGTTGCTACATTGTAACAACTTTGTTACATTGTAACTGATTAGTATATTTCCGAGGATATTGCGTGGGAACTGGCTTTTAAAGGGACAGGTAAGTATTAATGGTTAATTAAGAATATTAAAGGACTTTTTTCGTGGTTATGTTTTTTGTTCAATTAAAATACTTTTTCTATGTGTTTGTGTGTTTATTTACTTTTAACTCTTAAAGGAAATGGGTAAGGGGTACAAGTACCTCTATACTCATTTCTCCTGGGAGGGGGGGGTGGGCATCTGGGGGACCCCTTTTTAAAGGGGACTCCCAGATGCCACCATGAACCCCCCCCCAGGAAATCGCGGCCTCCACCTCCACCGCCCATCGGAGGTGGAGAAGAGCCCCTTGTCCTTGGATTGGACAAGGGCTCGGAGGGGGAGGGGAAAGCTTAGCTGCCCCTCCCCTTCCGAGACCCCCCAATCCATGGACTATGCGGGCTGGTATAGTCAGAGTGCGGAGCCCCACGCGCCCGGTGCTCCGCATTCTGGCTATCCCAGTCTGCATGGGGGACAAGGGGTTAAAGAGGTCTGGGAGGGGGGACCCCACGTCGTTTTTTTTTAATATTTCCCACACTCAGAACGAAGTAAGTAAAACTCTTCCCACTTGGGGGAATCTATGAAAATAAAACACTATTGTTACCTGTGCAAAAAAAACTGACATTTTCCGCATTTAAAAGACATTTTTGCCCTTGAAACTTAAAAATCGATTTTCTCAAAAACTATAAGGTCTTTTTGAAAAAATGTTTCCTCTTATTCCCACTGATCCCCTTAATATACCCTGTGAATTTGGTGTTCCTAAATTTTAAGCAGGCTTTGCTATTAACCGTTAAAGTCGGCGGGTTTTTAAATGTATATATTTTTCCTTTGAAACTTTAACATCGATTTTCTCAAAAACTATAAGGTCTTTTTGAAAAAAAAATTTTTCCTCTTATTCCTTCTGATCTCCTTAATATATTCTCCAAATTTGAGGCTCTTAGCACTTAAGGGGGCTTTGCTATTAACCCTTAAAGTCGGCGGCTTTTTTTATATTATACGGGAGCGTAATATTACGCGATTACGGCAGACTGTGTAATTTCAATGGGAGTTTACTGTCTTACGCGTAATTTGTTACGCGTAATAACGTAACCTACGGTCTACGCGTAATCAATTACGCGTAATACCGTAACCTTACATGTAACGCTTACGGTGCATTTGTAGTGAATTACGATGCGTAATTACGCTAATGCGTAATTTCGGCCCAGCACTGACTCGGGGATGTCACCTCTCAACCAAGGTCAACGAACACGGGGGCCCCACAAGGCTGCGTCCTGTCGCCAATCCTGTTTTCCCTCTACACAAACAACTGCAGATCCAGGGATAACTCTGTCAAGGTCATCAAATTTGCAGATGACACCACCATCGTTGGTCTAGTAACAAACAACGATGAGCAGGCCTACCGCCAGGAGGTTGACAGAGTTTCCCAGTGGTGCAGGGAGAACAGGCTGGTCCTCAACTCATCCAAAACCGTAGAGCGGATTGTGGATTTCAGGAAGCATGCCCTCTCCCCCCCCCCACCGATCTTTATCAACGGCACCGAGGTCGAAAGAGTAACCAGCGTTCGCCTTCTGGGCACCACCATCTCCAAAGACCTGAGCTGGAAGGCAAACACAGCCGCGACCCAGAAGAAAGCCCAGCAGAGGCTCTTCTTCCTCCGCCAATTGAAGAAGTTCGGCATGGCACCAGAGCTACTGACGTGTTTTTACACAGCCACCATCGAGTCCGTCCTCTGCTCCTCCATCCTAGTCTGGTACGCTGGCTCCTCCACTAGGGACAGATACAAACTTCAGAGGGTCATAAGATCAGCAGAGAGAATCATCGGCAGACCTCTCCCTTCGCTTGCCCACCTCCACAACGCCAGACTACGCTCAAGAGCACTGAGTATTGCCGGCGACCCCTCTCACCCGGGCCAGCGGTTCTTCTGCAGACTCCCGTTAGGCCGTAAGTTTCGGTCCATCGCCACCAAAACCTCAAGGCACAGGAACTCTTTCTTTCCCTCATCTGTCACCCTCCTGAACTCCCTGTAGGTCATTCCATCCCCTCCACCACTGCATTCTGAACTGCACCTTGCCGCCCTTTTATTTTGCTTTTTGCTTTTGTTGCTTGTATCATGCTCTGTTTTTTGTTCTTTGTTTTTTGTATTGATGCCCTTCTGCATTTTATGACCTGTTATCTATACTCTGTTATCTATACTTTTTATCTCTACTCTGTTAATTTGCTTGTGCCAAACCCAATTCCGAGCATGACCTTGTCATGCCTGGCAAATAAACTGATTCTGATTCTGATCTGCGCCATTACTGTGCACTATTTGCCTGACTGTCTCTTCCCCACTGATCTGAGGTCTGAAGTATGCCGCAGAGCAGCACACCAAGGAGCGAGGGAGGAGGAGCCACACTTTGTGGAGGCAGGACAGGACCAGGACAAGTGGCATGCGGGCAATAAAGTGGCAGGCAAATCTGGTGTGTACCACCTGGCCAACAGCAAAGTACCACCGGTGGTACGCGTACCACAGGTTGAAAAGCCTTGATCTAGATCTCATCCTTGGGCACCTGGAACAATGTTTATAAAAATAATGACCATGAGAGTGAGATCTGGAATGCTAAGTTTTCCTGCATTACCACCTACTGTTTTTGGTGCACTGGGGCCCATAGCTCCTTAGCCACTTCACTGCTCTCTGGGCAGAAACAAAAGCAAATAGAGAAGACTACTTGCAATAAAAATACATAGCAGTTCTTTAACAGGTAAGATCTGATGTTACGGGGTCTAGTCTCTTGAGGCAGTGCTTTCCATCCCTAAAGAGCAGAATAGTGCCTGTGGTGCTAATGTATTACGACATATAAGTCAGCATGGTTTCAGAGACTGTAATAATGGAAATGACATGGCACTTACATGCAGCAATAAGGAACAAAGGCTATGTGGTACTGTGGGTGTGAGGATTTCTTTTAGAAGCCAGTAGATACATAGCAGAGAATGATCCAACTTTTCTGCTACGGGTTTAAATACCCTCAATGCTTCTGAAGTCTTGAAAAAACTCAGAATTTTTTATTTACAGTTCCAGAGTCATCTTGGAGATTTGCAAGACACATAATAGACAGTGAGTGCCAATTCAGATTCAGGATGCTTGAGACATGCTGGCACATGCTGTTTCACAGGTGACAAAGGGTATTGTGTGGGAGACACATGTGGCAGATGTCAGGTATGCTGCCAATAAGACAATTGTACCAGTCTGATGACCATACAACAGGATTATCCTTTAGCTTCCTTTAACCAAACTTATCACTTGACTTCAGGTGGGAGAGCTTGAACACAACTGGATACACCCTTTTAATATTTGGTATCAACTCTTTGGTATATTGCCATGCATGGATTAGGAAGATTTACTCCATTAAATGAGGACAACCCTAGACAAGCTGTTTGTGGGATGTGGTGAAGGAGTAGGGCATAAGTAAATCATTAGGGGAGCATAGGGGATTCATTAGGATGTATTAGTGTACAAGATCAAAAGCGTTGACCGAATGTATGTCATCAAGTAATCTAAAGGCAAAGTGTAATGATCTGCTCAGCTGCCTGTGCAGGCAGGCAGCTTTTTGACCACTGTTCAGGTCTGCATTCTGCAGGTCTCTTTAAGAGAGACCTTTTGTCTGTTCTGCAGCTTGCTGCAGAGGAATTTGCATATGTTTATCATGCAAATTGCCTAGCCACATCCATTGTGGGCTTGCTCTATAAGTACTATGTGTTTCCCACAATGCTTCGCTGGTCATTCCTTCAGGGTTTATAGTAAACACTCCTAGAGAGTGTCAGCCATGCTACTTCTTGTTGAAGTTATCTTAGAGTAATTCCTGGAAAACTGCACTAGGCAGGTTTCCTTAGTGCAGTTAGGATTGCTTATCTGTTTGTTTGTTCTGTTGCTATTGTCCTGTCCCAGCGGTGGTCGACAGGAAATGGTTCTGATCTCTGTTCTTGGAGTATAGCTGGTGCAGCGGTTGCTACCAGCTATCTCTTCAGATCTGTCTCCTTGGATCGCGCTAGCCACTTTCCGCTAGTGCTGTGGATCCTTCTGTTCTGCTACTCTGTACCTGGATCGCGCTAGTCACTTTCGCTAGTGCTGTGGATCCTTCTGTTCTGCTACTCTGTACCTGGATCGCGCTAGTCACTTTCGCTAGTGCTGTGGATCCTTCTGTTCTGCTACTCTGTACCTGGATCACGCTAGTCACTTCCGCTAGTGCTGTGGATCCTTCTGTTCTGCTACTCTGTACCTGGATCGCGCTAGTCACTTTCGCTAGTGCTGTGGATCCTTCTGTTCTGCTACTCTGTACCTGGATCGCGCTAGTCACTTTCGCTAGTGCTGTGGATCCTTCTGTTCTGCTACTCTGTACCTGGATCACGCTAGTCACTTCCGCTAGTGCTGTGGATCCTTCTGTTCTGCTACTTTGTACCTGGATCGCGCTAGTCACTTTCGCTAGTGCTGTGGATCCTTCTGTTCTGCTACTCTGTACCTGGATCGTGCTAGTCACTTTCGCTAGTGCTGTGGAGCCTTCTGTTCTGCTACTCTGTACCTGGATCACGCTAGTCACTTTCGCTAGTGCTGTGGATCCTTCTGTTCTGCTACTCTGTCTGCCTGGATCGCACTCGCCTAGCGCTAGTGCTGTGGATCCTTCTGTTCTGTCTTCCTGAATCGCGCTGGACACTTTCGCTAGTGCTGTGGATCCTATCTCTCGCTTGTCCCTGTTTTCGTGTGTCTGTCTTGTCTGCTACGAACGCTTGCTGGAGGCTCGGTGAGGTGGCCGTTGAGCAAGCGATCGCGTCCTCTGTTTTGTGTTTGTCTGTCTTTGGTTAGTTAGGCGTGCTCGTCTCTGTTGTGCGTAACACGCGGAGACCGCGCACGAACGTGTGCACTGTTGCGAATGAGTGCGGTGTTCGCGTTCAGCTAGCGTTTGTTTTTTTCCTTATCGTTCTCTTTGTATTATTTGCTGTGCCTTTGCTAACCTCGTATTCTGTTCTGATCTGCCTTGTGTCATGTCTGGCGATCGCACCTCTCGCGATCGCGTTCCTATTTCATATCTGCTGTTGTGTGTGCACTGTCGCAGGGTGGCGACTAGGTTGGCGCACACACATACAACCTGTCCCTTTGCTCGCTCTCATTCGCAATCGCCTCTCTTGCGATTGCGTTCTGCGCTTCATACAATTCCTGTCTGGCATTTGTGGAGGTACAGAGGATTGGTTCCTCTGCACTCCCCAGCGCCATCTGCCGACAGGAATTTCCCTCTACGGGTGCGTAGCACCTTTTGCTGGGTGCCTACAATTATACGCTTGTGGAGGATTTCCGCCGTATCAGCGCACGCGTTGTGCGCTGATCACGGAGAAAGTTCCACAATCGTTACACAAAGCATATTAGTATGATTATTAGACTGAACATGATCATTATGATTAAATCTACTGGTAATCAGTACTACAAATTGAGTAATGTATGGGCACATTTAGGCCAATTTGGAGAAAACAATTCATTTTAGTATGTTTTTGGAATGAAGGAGGACACCAGAGTGCCGGTAAGAAACATGGATAGGTGTGATGATTTGCTCAGCTGCCTGTGCAGGCAGCCAGCCTTTTGACCATTGTGTAGGTTTGCATGCTGCAGGACTCTGGAAAGAACAGCTTCTGTCAGTTTTGCAGCTTGTGCTTGCAGAGGAATTTGCATACGTTGTCATGCAAATTGCCTGGCCACATTCATTGGAGGCGTGTACTATAAGTACTATGTCTTTCCCACAATGCTTCGCTGTTCATAAGGATTTCGTCCTATGTAACACTCCTGGTGGGGTGTCAGCCTTGCTCTCTGTTTGAACATCAGCTTAGAGTAATTCCTAAATCTGCGCTAGGCAGATTTCCCTAGTGCTGTTAGGATTGTATTATCTGTATTGCCTGTTCTGTCTTGTCTTGCCTGTTTGCCATTGTCCTGTCCCTATGGTGGTTGACAGGAAATGGTTCTGATCTCTGTTCTTGGAGTATAGCTGGTGCAGCGGTTGCTACCAGCTATCTCTTCTGTTCTGTCTCCTGGGATCGCACTAGCTACTTTTTGCTAGCGCCGGGGATCCTTCTGTTCTGTCTCCTGGGATTGCGCTAGCTACTTTTCGCTAGCGCTGGGGATCCTTCTGTTCTGTCTTCTGGGATTGCGCTGGCCACTTTTCGCTGGCGCTGGGGATACTTCTGTTCTGCTACTCTGTACTTGGATCGCGCTAGCCACTTTTCGCTAGTGCTGTGGATCCTATCTCTCGCTTGTCCCTGTTTTCGTGTGTCTGTCTGCTACGCTTGCTGGAGGCTCGGTGAGGTAACCGTTAAGCAAGCGCTCGCGTCCTCTGTTTCATGTTTGTCTGTTAATGGTTAGTTAGGCGTGCTTGTCTCTATTGTGCTTATCACGTGGAGACCGCGCATAACCGCGTGCACTGTTGCGAATGAGTGCGGTGTTCGCGGTTAGCTAGCATTTGTTATTTTCCGTATCTCCTCATTGTATTATTTGCTGTGCCTTTGCTAACCTCGTATTCTGTTCTGATCTGCCTTGTGTCTTGTCTGGTGATCGCACCTCTCGCGATCGCGTTCCTATTTCATATCTGCTGTTGTGTGTGTGCGGTTGCGGGGTGGCGACTGGATTGGCACACACACATACAACCTGTCCCTTTGCTCATTCTCATTCGCAATTGCCTCTCTTGCGATTGCGTTCTGCGTTTTGTACAATTCCTGTCTGGCATTTGTGGAGGTACAGAGGATTGGTTCCTCTGCACTCCCCAGCGCCATCTGCCGACAGGAATTTTCCCTCTACGGGTGCGTAGCACCTTTTGCTGGGTTCCTGCAAATTATACGCTTGTGGAGGATTTCCGCCGTGTCAGCGCACGCGTTGTGCGCTGATCACGGGGAAAGTTCCACAATCGTTACAATAGGACAGCCAAACTGCATGCAGGTACGTTCTTGGTCTAGATTTGAACTGGGGACCCTAATACTGTAAGGCAAGAGTGCCATCCACCAGGGGCATAACAATAGCCACGGTCCCGGGGCCTTTGGGGGCCCTGTCCTCCTCCTACCGCCTAGCAGACCATTTGCACAGCAAAACTATGTGTTCTAATTTACCTGATCCCACCTGGTGTCTCCACTTTGTCCAGCTCTGTCCTGTTCCTGATCATGTGACATCCAGAGCCGTGCATCCACCGGGATCATTTTCCCAAAGCACAGGCATTCCTAAGTAATGCTCAATTCATTGTCTTGTTCAAATAATATTTGGGAGTGCCCTATATTCTCAGTAGATTCTATGTTTTTATTGAATTTGATTGAATCTAATATCTTCTATTAAAAATGTCTAATAGCGTTTGGTTACTTTACAGAACCCTGTCAATAGATTACAATAGGCTATCCAGATTAATATAGTGACAATGAGCCTCCCCTCCTGTAGACCAGCCAGATGTAATCTGTAAAGGATCCCATACACCTCTTTATCTGCCACCAGATAGATCCCTCTCTGATTAAATCTGATCAGAGAGGGATCTACTGCCTACCCACACACTGCAGACAGATTTCCAATAGATTTCAGCATGTATGGAAATCATCCTACTGCTGCTGCCTCCTCCTCCAAGTGTATGTGTCCAGCCCCTCCCCCCCCCCCGGCTTGTGGTGAGCGATGCATATTTACCTGTCCTCACCTGTGAGCATCTGTACCACGTGACACTGCTCCATGTAGTGATGTCAGCATGACAGGTGAGCATGCCCCGGGGTACTCATACTTTTGAGGGGAGATTAGCTGGTTGTCTGTGGGGACATCGAACAGCTACCTTCGTGCACTGGATTGATCCTCTGCGACTGTGATTTTCCAGCATGCCTGAGCCAAGTGGCTGCATAGTGTAATGGTTAAGGGTTCTGCCTCTGACACAGGAGACCTGTGTTCGAATCTCGCCTCTTCCTGTTCAGTAAGTCAGCATCTATTCAATAAGGATCCTTGGGCAAGACTCTGTAACACTACTACTGCCTATAGAGCGCATCCAGTGGCTGCAGCTGTGGTGCTTTGAGTCTGCCAGGAGAAAAGCGTGATATAAATATTATTTGTCCTGATTGATCCTTTCGACCGAAAACCGAACAAAATGGCCGTTCAGGTGGCTATGTTGCGCCATCAATAGCTGCCAGATTCAATCATTATTTATGACTTAATCAGCCGGATATGAATGCCGAAAATCAAATAATAAATGATCACCCTTATTTAAATATTGAGTGATAACAATCCTGTTCATACTAGGACACAACAGAAAAAATCAACCTACAATTCAGTCAGGCTTTTAAATTTACTATGGAAATAATGGTTGCTAATCAGCTCACCTTTGCTAAATCCACCAGTGTGTTGGCCTGATCATTGAGCTTCCTCTGTTCCATTTTCACACTGCGTAGCCTGCAAGTGACAGAACAATTAGTTTCACAATGGCAGACCAGAATTTTAAACAGCCAGTCACATGACACATGCAAAGCAACTGATGTTTGTTGTTCCTCACAAAAAAAAAAGAAAAAAAAATCAAAGCTAAAAAATAACCCCATCCCTTGCAGCACACCAGCATGGCCTAAACACAGGACTGTTAAGTGCTGTCAGAGTTAAGAATCTTTATGCATTAGATCATGCAAAGTTAATTGAAAATGAGCAAGCAAAAATATCATCTGCATAGCATATCTAAGGGCCTTTTTAAGAAAAGGCCTGTACATCGTTGCACATCTTGTAATGGGTTAGAGTTTTAAAGTTTGTTAAACATCTTTGCATGCGTCAGTATGAATTACCCTTGGTATCGTCATTGCCTCCAAAAGAGAGCTTTCATGGGAAACTGGAGCAGCCACCGCAACCACCTTTGAAAATGAGTATGCTGCTAGCTATTATGAAGCAGAGTCTTTGAAGACCATGCCACCTGACAGAAATCACAATAATAAGCAAAGGTACCTGCAAGTACTCTGTCTTCTGGCTTAGAGAACTGTGGAGCTCACAATCTGAGTTGGTATAATGTGCATATATTGCCTTTCTTTCGCAGATTTAAACACATCCTGCCCTTTTCCATCTCCCAGATATCTCTTTTCACCTTTCACTGTATTGAGCAGTTTGATTGGACAACAGTGAAGCAAAAGAAGAGGCAGAGCCAAGCGTGACTTTCCAGAGGTGTCTGACATTTTCATGTTAGGTTGGCCCAGGTTTCAGGGTACTGTGAGACAAAACTATGCATAGACACCTCAAATATCTTCACTACATACTTAAAGGTTTTTTTTATTAGATTTGATTTGCATCTTTTAGTTTGTAGCAATTAAGTAAAAGCTATAAAGCACGTGAGGCCACATAGCTAAGATGTCTTGGCTTTCTATATCTATGCAACAGAAAGGCAATGGACCTCTGTTAAATACACCAACTGAGCAACAGTTGTAACGGGGACTAGGAAAAAAGTATAAGCTGCAATGGATTATAAATAAATGTTATTTCTTCTTGAAATCAAGCAACTGTTAAAGCTCATCTCTAGTAGGCCGAGGAAAGGTTAGATCTCCTGCTAACTATGGGGGGAGATTAAACCTCGCTTATCAGTGACCTGCTAATGAGAAATTTGATGGTTTAAGAGATAGGTAGACTAAAGCCCCATACACAAGCTTAACAGCGGTCTTTTATGCAGCACAATTGTCAAACAGCTTTTGTTGTGAAACAAGTTGAACAACCAAAACAAAGTTGCTTGCTATTGTTCACACAACTGGTAAGACTAATAAGAAGTCAATCCAACAGTTGGATTGACATCTTATCAGTTGTGTGAACAATAGCAAGCAACTTATTTTTGGTTGTTCAACTTGTTTCACAACAAAAGCTGTTTGACAATTGTGCTGCATAAAAGACCGCTGTTAAGCTTGTGTATGGGGCTTTAGACCAGGAGATAAAAACAGTGCTTCAAAATAATAGAAGAGCCATAAAAACCTTATAGGGATCATAACACTTTTCCACAGGAAGTCTTATCTTGTCAGATCAGATCTACAACAGCCCTATTGAGCCTGTTTTGTATCTACAATTAGGAAAAGCTCAAAGACTGGTTTCAATGAAAATGTAACACGACCACACTGAATTTAGCATGTTAATATAAGGGGGTTACACTGTGGGATGGTAAGGCCTCTTTTTGTGCCAGTTGATTAGCAGATCATAATCATTGTAAAAAGTTGTTAGTTTAAACTATGCTAAGACCATATGAACTGTTCATACAATGTGATCATTGTGAGTGATGTCTGAAGACTGTCTAATATAAAGGCTCTAATTTACTAAAGCATCTCCTGTCCAGAAAGACATCACAGATCTCAAGTGATGCTGCAAAACTGACTTACCTTGATTTAGAAGAAATAGTTTTTTTTTTATACAGAAGTTTACACTCCTTGCCATAGCAGATCATTGTGATTGCAGTTATATGCATGTAACTGAAGTTACAACGTTTTTTTAATAAAGAAGTTCAGGACAAATAAGATGTAGTAAAAAGGTCCTTACTGCAACGATGCACGCAGCTGCAATTACTCAACATAAATTCCCTAACCTTTCAGAAACCCTTGTCTGATGTCGCCCAGGAGAGGGCAGCAAATCCTTACTATACAACAGCAGACGATAGTTAACAAATTGAGATCAGTTTCACAGCCAGGATGACTTAAGATTCCTGGTGAATTCTGGACTAGGGATGCCTTAATAAATTGGGCCCAGTATCAGTGAGATTCTCTCAGGCACCACAGCTGTTGGAAAAAACTCTGTCTCATTATAGAAAGCAGCATGTTCACAGTTCAAAGAAAGGAAAAAAACTTCAAGCCAGGTTTTCTCATTCATTAGTGAATGAAAAACCACAAAAGGATCTCAGAAATGAAGACCACGACTTTGCATTTGTTTCAACTCCCATGCAGACAAGCACCAATACACCTGGAGAAGTTACTCGCTGGAGACGTGGGGTGGGATATGGAGAAAGGAACTTACTTCTGTGCTCTGGTAGGGGATGATTTAGCAAAACAAAGACAAAACACAACATAATTGTTGTTGTTGCTGTTCACAAATAGGACACCAAACAAAATGCAACACAGCTACTTTACAGGACTGAGGTGTACAAAACTGCAGACAATCTGGACGGTACACAAACCAAGGAATTGTCAGGAGAATGACAGTAAATATAACTGGGCACGTCATCATGTTAATATTATTAAGTGCTTATAAACTTGTAGGTTCAAGTCACACGTTTTCCAAACTTTCCTTAATATCTTAGACTCGTCCTTCATTGCTACAAAGAACCTTTATTTGGAGAAGTCAAATTCCTGGGGTTATACATCTCGGGGCATTTCTAAATAGATCTCCCTAGACTTTGACTTCCTGTATTTGCACATTAGAGTGATGCCAGTAGTAGGGGCTCATTCAAAAGAGAATACTTCATGCCATCGAGAAAGAAACTTGTGTTTGGGTGTTCCTCAGTAGAGGAAACAAACAAAAGGCCCCATTACCCCTTCATGACCTATCTGACCATGCATTTCAAGAGTTAAGTGGAATAACACAAGTCACATATACATTTTTCTACAATCGCTATGCAGTGAATGCAGAAAATGGCAGCACTTATGTTGCAAGAACCAGAGGGGTCTTTACTTCATAAGCTTATCCCATTTGGAAGATTTGGATTTGAACCTAAAACCATTTATCTGGTTCCAGTGACAGTATATTAACCCCTGTTCAGAACCATTTAACCCTCTACCTCTCTGTATAAACCCAGCACTGATTTGGTTATCCATTTCATCTGCATTGCTGCTGCATTTTCATGTTGCCATGGAATCCATTTCAAGCCTCAGCTGTAGGAATCTCTGGAAAATCAGAGGTGTATAAGCTCCCGTTCATTTTCTTCATGTTTATGTTCTGTGTATACTATTACATGGGATGGGGGTGGGGAACGTTAAAAAGCAACTACACACGGTAATTAGTGCAAATAATGTTGGCGTTGTTAATGGAAATCTCTAATTTTTAGCTGTTGAACAGTGTGAATGTATGTGTATGGCTAATACATTAAAACATTCAGTAAGACTTATCTGGTAGTAAAGGAAAACAGACAAAAAGTTACACCAGCAACGTATACTACACATTTAATATAGAACTGACAAAATGTATTCTTACATACAGCTCATGTTTATGATTTTAACGTACTGCAACTATACCTGCCACTGAGTGAAAATTATGTTAATGAACAGGATAATATTGGTCACTGTCCATCTGCTAAACAAAGTTTTCAGTGTTTTCTAGTTCTTTTGTTTACAGAATAGATCATTTATAAGTGACAACAGAAAAACTAGAACATAGAACACTGCGTATGTTTATCATCACTGAGGAACATATTTTGGGACTCTTTGAGATTCCCTCCAGGTTCACAGATCAGATGGCTCTTGAATCCTGAAGCCCCTTACAGACTGCAAAGTTTTGCCAGCTGAAACCATTGTTCAGCCAATAATCATACAGCGAGGGACAGTTCATGCATGGTTGACTTGGCCAAGTTTTTTCATATAGTGTTTGTGCAAAGGGGAGTGGGCACAGAGGTAGGAGCCTCCCTACAATGCCTGGTGACAAAGCAACAGGCTGAAAATATCCTGCATGTTGGGCACAGAAAAAAGGAAGCCTCTACAGACATCAAACTGATGGCCAATCAGTTTAGCTGTCAAACCCTTATTGTCTGTGAACACTGAAGTTAATGTGCCCAACTCTAAGTTTTAAACTGCATGCTCTTATCCAGATACCTAAAGACACTATAATAAGGAAAACAAAAGTTTGCTTTCTTAAAACAAAAAGAATTTGTGATAATCCAGGTTGGAGTGAGCTTGAGATGTCTCCCAGTGCACTGTGTCAGTAAGGCTGATATCATTATTTCCTATCCACACGCCATGTTTGCCTGAGGTGTCACTGACTGTTATTAGCTAGTGTTATGAAGTGTTATTGTTTTGCCTACATAAAACAGATGGAATTTGCAAGTAACACCCATAATTCTTTACCTTGACATTTGGTTTGAAGATCTAGCAAAGAGTGGTACAGCTTATTGGGGTCCCGTCCCAATCTGACATTTTGGCAGTTCTGGTTTATCCGCATATAAACAAATGCATGAAAATCAACCAAAGTCCTCTAAAATTCATGTTTAAAAATAGCCTGTGTTTTTCATTACAGCAGTGCACACAGTAAATGAGACCTCACAGTCCGTACTCCGAATATGAGGTAATAACAAGTAATCTGCAATGCAAGGTAAAACATCAGCTTTCTGGTTATCTCTGCTTTCTTTCCATTCTGACCCCCATTCTTTTGCTTTTAACTTATTGTTACCCTCAAGTCCTTTCTCCCCTTGACTGACCTTTACATCTTTCTTTCCCTTCTACTCTCACTTACAGGTGAATCGCTTGCAGGAACTTGCGTTGATGTTTGCGCACTTTAGCATGATCAATTTTTCTGACAAGCTTTGTGTGTTTATAAATGAGCCACGTTTCCCTGAGCACATTGGCAGCTGCATTTTTCACCTGTGGAAAAACGAAAAATGAGAGGGAAAAGGAGAATAAAATAAATAATGTGCAAGAAGACAGAAGCAAGTAAAGTAATAAAAACTTTGCAAAACAACAACAACAACAAAAAAGACAGGTCATTTTGCATGTGGGGGTCTTGAGTAATGCTGAGTAGAAAAAAAAAACATAATAAAGAGACAAGGAAGTGGTTATACCCACCAGTAATAAAGAGCAAAACTGCTGAATTCTGCTGCAAATTTCTTGAAAAACACAAAATGTTCTCATAATTTCACAAAATAGCTTAGGTTACATTTAGAGGCATTTTTGTATAAAATAAAAACAAAGCCCAGGTCATCACTCCTCTCCCAGTCTGGCCTATTGATTCTCGTTTTGGTCATCACAGTTCCAGTAACTTAGCTGTGTATCCAATTTATCCTGTGCAAAAAAGTACCCTGGTTCTTGAGTGAAAGCGTAATATATGTTCAGGTTCCCCCCCCCCCCATATCATTAGCTATCTCTTAAGTGATTTGGGTGGACATACTACTGCCCTCAACTGCTACTGTTTCTGTGGCAACTTTCTTTAAAGATCCCATAGGTTCACTCATCTTCCCCTAAAAAGAGCACTTACATATGGGGCTCAGAACATGGGTACCTGAAATCAAAATGCACCTGTGTGCTGGCTGATTTTGGGGTACCCATGTTCTGGGTCCCGTATGTAAGTGCTCTTTTTATTTGGTGTAATAATAATCTTAGAATAAAGCAGTCTAGACTTAGTATTTCTGCTTGTTGTTTTTTATGCTATACCTCCTATACTGGCGTTACTCCTGCTACTGCTGAAATTCTGTTTGTCCCCACGTTTATTGCCTGATGAAGCGAGCAAGGCCTGCGAAACGCGTTGCACTTTTGGGGTACTATATAATAAATGTGATTACTATTATACAGACAGTCTTTCGTGCAAGGCCAGGCCGAGGCAGAGGCGAGAGAGGCTCCAGCCTCAGGGCGCAGTGTAGGAGGGGGCGCACGACTCACTCAGCTATCATTCCCCTATTACGTTTGATGCACAGAGAAATTAGAAAAGGGGATACATGGCAGTGACTGCAAGCCAGATAACTAGAGATTAAGGTGTTGGGGGGTTTGGGGCCTTGGGGTGCCTCTTAGTCTAATAGCAATTAGTGTGTGACAGCTAGGATGGGAGGGATGGAGGGGCACACTTTGGTGTCTCAGCCTTGGGTGCTGAAGGACATTGTCCCGGCTCTGGTTTCGTGTCTGCTTTATGGAGGTAAGTCTACCGCTTCCTCTAAGCAAATTTTAAAGGTTTTATCCACTTTTACCCTGCTGGCGCCTCTGTTCCCCATTTGCTGTACCGTGTCCACCCCTGGTGGAGGGGTGATCTACCCCTTTTCTGATCTACAGAGAGTGACTTCTTAATCCTGAGCGAGGACAGGTCTAATCTCCTCACCTGCCTATACAGTGGTTGCCTTTGTGGTAACCCCCGTTTGTGAGTATACTCTTCTCACTAATTATCTTTACTAATTTTATGCTGAACATACTACACTATATTGGGCTCTCGGTTTCTCTAACCTTATTTGACATTGACTGGAGGATGACATCATACCCTTGAGCTCAGAGAACCTACCTGATCACCTGGGGCACGATAAGCCTTTCATACAACCTTATAACATGGGTTGTATGCGGCTGGTAAGCCTTATTCCTTTTATTGGTGTTGGGATGCACATCAAATGTGGAGACTATGGTGGAAACTACCCACTTGCATTTGCTTTGACCTGTGCTTATTTGCTTACAGACTATAATTATAGGTGTTGATTAATTGATGTAATTCATTGACTTTATGCCAGAAAACAGCTTAAAGTGTACTAGAGATCAGAAAATACAAAGAACCAATACTTACCTAGGGCTTTCTCTAACCACATAAACACCTCTGATTCCATCGCCGTCCTCCCGCAGTCTGCCATTCAGCCGTGATCAGCCCCGGTAACTGGCTAAGTTGGGTGCAGTATGTGTCTTCTGTGCATGTGTGGACCTCCCACGCATGTGCAGAACACCCAGACTGGACCAGGCTGAGCCTGTTTATGAGGCTGGAGGAAGCCCCAGGTAAGTATCGGTTCTTTGTTTTTTCTGATCTCTGGTTTACTTTAAATACTGACCTCAAAAGATAACTGGAAAGCAGATGCTATACTTAGTTGGTGTCCTAATGTTTACCGTATATATTTTGTTTTTTATCTTTTTTTTAATCTTGTCTTTCACACTTTTTATGCTGTAATCCCACTTCTAAATAAACCTCTTAATGTTATTGATAGCATCTCTATCTTTAAAATGATACCTATCGCTATATTACTCCTCTTTCTTAAAAATCTTTCAATTGTCTTCCAGATGGTTAGTAAACTGTAATGAAGTTTATATGGGAAAAAAAATCAAGACCAGAATGGTACTATAGTTTAATCAGATAAAGAAATATTGATGGGCTAGCAATCCCCAATATGCCTAAATATTATTGTGCACATTTGGGTCGAGCCATAGATTGGAGAACAGGAGCCCGCAAGAACCTTTGTGTAGATATGGAACAACGTATAATAGATGCTGAATCAGAACTCTCATAGATCCTCCTTCACTTAAAAAATCTTATGAGAGACTGTTCTCGTTTATTTTTTATAGCCACACTAAAGAACTTATATGACCAACTTAAAGGGAACTAACCACCCTTTCACTCACTAGAATTTCCCCTGGCATAGAAGCTGCCATGCTCCCCCCTTCCCTTCTCACAGTCCTTACTTATACAAGTCAGAGATGCTATCTTGACCCATTGACACACAAAATCTCTTTGAAGAAACTGTCCTAATTACCCACCCCCTCTGTTGATGAAAAGGTATTGTTTACTTGTTGTTAATGACCTCAATAAAACAATTAGCTTCCTGAAATGTTTGCAGCTGGGAAAGGACAGGCAAGGCTGCTGAAGTAGGCTAATAAAACTACTTTGAATGTTAAATAAAAGGTAAAATGGAAGTTCATTTTAATAATGAGACCTATTGTTGGCATGCATTTTTCATGTGCTATTGAGATTCCCTGGGTGCTAAAAATGGTGCTTGGTTCACTTTAAAGGACTTACGAGGCCAATAATACAGAAAAAATTTTTTAAAAGTTAGTTACCTGCGTCAGCTTGTAAGGCACGGAGGACGCCGTCCGCACCCTCCGTGCCGTTCCGCCGGGTCCCCGCTGCTCAACACCCCCCAAACGGTCCCCGACTGCGCGGCCCGGTTCGGGCTCTCCAGACTGTACAAAGATGGCGGCTGGAGCTGCCCGCGGCTGCGCAGTCCGCATAGCCGCGAGTGCGGCTGCGCAGCTCTAAGGCCAACCCCCTGATCCACGCTACAAGAAACAGCCTGTTACGTGGATCAGGGGGTTGGCCTTAGAGCTGCGCAGCCGCACTTGTGGCTATGCGGACTGCGCAGCAGCGGGCAGCTCCAGCCGCCATCTTTGTACAGTCTGGAGAGCCCGACCCGGGCCGCGCGGTCGGGGACCGTTCGGGGGGCTGTTGAGCGGCGGGGACCCAGCGGAACGGCACGGAGGGTGCGGACGGCGTCCTCCGTGCCTTACAAGCTGACGCAGGTAACTAACTTTTTTTATTTTTTTTCTGTATTATTGGCCTCGTAAGTCCTTTAAGCGTAAAGGTAAACTGGGTACTTCACCTTCATTATTTCTGGCACACAATAATAACCTCACCTGAGGCAAAAAGGATGGTTGGTTCAAAAAGGTTGGTATAGAGAAGGACTTTAGAGTCTGGTACGCTATGTACAGTACATATACAGTATGTATACAGTATGTATACTAATTCAGGGGAGGCTGGGATGCAAGATTTGCCTAGTCGGGAATTTGGCTATCTACAAATTAGAAGCTATATAAACAAAATAAAAAAAAAACAGGGAACTAATGCCGATAACCTCACGGTTTTTGAAAGCTAGATTTTATACAAAGCTAATCTGCCAAAAAGGCTGCCAAGACTCTACAGATTATTACACCCAATAAAAAAGCTCCAAACAGTACCCATTTGAAATGGGAAACAGAATTACAGACTTCAATAAGTGAAGCAATGAGGAAAAATATAATTAACAACATATCCCAGCCAGGTCAACTTCTGCAAGGAGTTTGTATGTTCTCCCCATGTGTGTGTGGGTTTCCTCCGGGCACTACGGTTTCCTCCCACATCCCACAAACAGATAAGTTAATTGGCTTCCCCCGAAATTGGCCCTAGACTATGATACATGCACCACACGATTCATACATAGACATTAGAGATGGTCACCACTTTCCGCGAAATTCATTTTTCCGCGATTCCGGCCGGAATTTGGTGATTCCGTTCCGTCACATCGGAACGGAATTGTCATAGCACTATAGCAGAAATTCCGTGGAACGATGCGTAATTCCGGCGGAATGCGGAATTTTGTAAGCCAATTACAAGGAAGCCCCTAGAAGAAGTTTAAAGTGAAAACAACAGGATTTCTTCATGAAAATAGGAATTTCTGCACCAATCAGAGGCTTACAAAAACCACCCAAACGGATTTCTGCATGAAAATGGGAATTATTTCAGCACCAATTACAGTCTTAACAAAAAACAATGAATCCTATGTTAGCAACCAGCTCCCTAGCTATCTCACCTATCCCAACCATTTTGTATAGGTATGCAAAAACCACCGCCATGGGACCACCGCCAGGTCCCAAAGCTTACGCGACAACTCCTGCGGTGCCAAAAGGACCACCACGGGACCACCGCCAGGTCCCATGGCATAAGCGACACCACCTGCGGTGCCAAAATCACCGCCATTGGGACCACTGCCAGGTCCCAAAGCTTACGTGACACCTCCTGTGGCGCCAAAACCACCTCCATGGAACCACCGCCAGGTCCCATAGCTTACGCAACACCTCCTGCGGCACCAACACCACTGCCATGGAACCACCGCCAGGTCCCAAAGCTTATGCGACACCTCCTGCGGCGCCAAAAACCACCACCATGGAACTACCGCCAGGCCCCAAAGCTTACTCGCCACCTCCTGCGACGCCAAAATGGACGCCAAAATGACCGCCATGGGACCACCTCAAGGTCCCATGGCGTAAGCGACACCTCCTGCGGTGCCAAAACGACCGCCATGGGACCACCGCCAGGTCCCAAAGCTTACGCGACACATCCTGCTGCAACAAAATGACCGCCATGGGACCACCGCAAGGTCCCATGGCATAAGCGACACCACCTGCGGTGCCAAAACGACCACCATAGGACCACCGCTAGGTCCCATGGCATAAGCGACACCTCCTGCGGTGCCAAAACAACCGCCATGGGACCACCGCCAGGTCCTAAAGCTTACGCGACACCTCCTGTGGCGCCAAAACCACCTCCATGGAACCACCGCCAGGTCCCATAGCTTACGCAACACCTCCTGCGGCGCCAAAACCACCTCCATGGAACCACCGCCAGGTCCCATAGCTTACGCAACACCTCCTGCGGCACCAACACCACCGCCATGGAACCACCGCCAGGTCCCAAAGCTTATGCAAAACCTCCTGCGGCGCCAAAACCACCACCATGGAACTACCACCAGGCCCCAAAGCTTACTCAACACCTCCTGCGACGCCAAAATGACCGCCATGGGACCACCTCAAGGTCCCATGGCGTAAGTGACACCTCCTGCGGTGCCAAAACGACCGCCATGGGACCACCGCCAGGTCCCAAAGCTTACGCGACACATCCTGCTGCAACAAAATGACCGCCATGGGACCACCGCAAGGTCCCATGGCATAAGCGACACCACCTGCGGTGCCAAAACGACCGCCATAGGACCACCGCTAGGTCCCATGGCATAAGCGACACCTCCTGCGGTGCCAAAACAACCGCCATGGGACCACCGCCAGGTCCCAAAGCTTACGCGACACCTCCTGTGGGGCCAAAACGACCGGCATGGGACCACCGCTAGGTCCCATGGCTTAAGCGACACCTCCTGCGGTGCCAAAACGATCGACATGGGACCACCGCAAGGTCCCATGGCATAAGCGACACCTCCTGCGGTGCCAAAACGATCGCCATGGGACCACCACCAGGTTCCAAAGCTTACGCGACACCTCCTGTGGCGCCAACATGACCGCCATGGGACCACCGCTAGGTCCCATGGCGCAAGCGACACCTCCTGTGGTGCCAAAACGACCGCCATTGGGACCACTGCCAGGTCCCATAGCTTAAGCGACACCTCCTGCTGCAAAAAAAAAAAAAATGACAGCCACTAGGTCCCATGGGCTACCATTTAGCATAAACGAGGTTTCATTTGCGATTATTTAAATTTTTCCGCCGGAATTCAGAATTCCGTGGAATTTAGCGCTGGTGGAATTCTGCAATTCCAGCGGAACGGAATTTGCTCATTTCGATCATCCCTAATAGACATATGACTATGGTAAGGACTAGGGACTAGATTGTGAGGGACAGTCAGTGACAATATACTCTGTACAGCGCTGTGTAATATGTTGGCAATGTATAAATACTAAAAATAAATGAATAAATATGGTCTATTAGCCATTCAAACTGGCCATGCAATGGTATGCTGTCCCCGCCTATAGCTACTTACGGGAGTAGGAATCCTCATCAACTTGCTGACTAAGTCTTGGGGTAAGGAAGCTTCGTTCACATTTGGATGGTCTTGTTCACCATTATGAAAGTATTGGACTAACATTAAGTCATAATTTTGAAATATAATAATTAAGATTGATTTTACACTAAATAAGACCACCAACCTCTGTAATACCATTACAAACTATATATATATATATATATATATATATATATATATATATATATATATATATATATATATATATATATATATACATACATACACACTAGCTCTAAGGCTAATAATGAATAATGAGTACTAGCATGACAGCTTCCCACGTATCCTCAGCCTGCTCGCTCACTGTTTTTTTGCACCCCTTTTTCCTGTGTGCAGAGACTTGTGTCTGCTTGGACAGAGCGTTGTTGTGGGGTCTGGTTGGGCTTATAATATTGTTGTTATTGTATATATAGGACTGACATGTTCAGCACTGTACAGCATATTTAGTTATGTATGTCACTAAAGCTCTCAATCCAATCTCTATCATAGTAATTTGTCCCTGTCAAAGACTAATGTTAGTTGTAGGGGAAAGCAGTTAACTTGTCAGTATTTTTTTTTGGGGGGGGGGGGGGGATTAAATTGTAGTACCTTGAGAAAACCCATACAAACACAAACAGAACAGCCACTACACCACCACCATAGGGCATAGCAAGGTGCAACTAACTCGCTATAAAAATTAGGAAAGCAATAATACATCTACATAGTAAGCTGAGGTCTATATTTTTCTGTTTGATGAAAATACTCTCCCACAGTACTATGAGTTTATTATTCACATACTTTATGTATGCACTTATGTTACACTTTACTATGCATAAACTATTCATGTATTTTACCCACCCATGTATTGTACTTTATATAACACCATGAAAGAAGATGGATCTATCTTCGATATTAATAATAGACATTCAGTCTTGGCATCACTCTAAAATTCTGCAATGCTCTTCAGGATCCCTTAAACTGTATTAGAGAATTCAAAGTAGACCATTACAACTCGTGATTATGCCAGAGCTACTGGGATTTTTAAAAACACAGATGGAATCCTTGATCATCTTTATATTGTTTTCAGGCCTAGCTAGAAAGCTACGCGTAAGCTCACATAGATTGTGAACTATACACATTTGCTTTTTTTTATTTCAATAAATGTCCCTAACCCTCCAACTGCCAGCCATACCACCCACCACGTGCAATCCCATCCCAGCCCTCTGGAATGTTAGGTACCCGCTTTGAAAGTTGTGTGTCCATCATAAAGTTGTGTACGTGTTTCTCCGCTTTGGTGAGTTCCAACTTTCTTGCAACAACGGCAACAACCAGAGCTGTACAACCTGCACCCTAAGGAATGAAAAGACATGTTCACTGGAGAGTATAGACCAAGAAAAAGGTGCACAAATTAACCAAAAATCAGGCAAGAAATATAGAGCAGGATTACTATCCTTATTGATGAGTAACAGTACAGAAGACAGACAAACCAAGACAATGGAGATTGGATCAGGAGAATAATTAGGAACAAACAACTACTTGTAGTCTTACCATAATACCAGTGAGTAGACAGACTCCCTTTCCACAGTATGTGTTAGGCACCATGTCTCCATAACCAATTGACAGGAATGTGATAGAAATGAGCCACATGGCACCCAGGAAGTTACTGGTCACCTCCTGTTTGTCATGATACCTGTTGGGAAGAACAAACAGAAGAGAATATGTGTAAGTAAGACTAGCAAAAGAGAGCTGAAAATTCTAAATCACCCGCCATGCAGCATTTTTAAATGAATGCAATATAGGTTGGGAACAAGTTATTCTTCCCAGCCTTCTTTAACATTAAAAATAAAAGTGTCCAAAGTCTGATATCTAAGGAGTTTAAAGACCCAATCCTGGAGTGTTGCTTCTTCAAGGGATTTTTTTTTTATCTAGGACCCAAGTGAACTTATATTTTACATATTCAGATTTTTGTTGGCCAGAAAGAGTCTATGGTTCCAATAATAAAAAGAAATTAATTTTATTTAACAATGGATGAAGAAATACTCACGTTTTTATTAGAAACCAAATAAACGTCACTCTTAAGGGAACCTTTGCACCTTATGATTCTAAACACTTTTTTTTCACAGATAAAACACTCAGTTGCCAGAAAAACAGTGACTGTGCGCCTATATGTGAATCCTATTTGGCACAAAGAAACTCCAGTGGGTGCTAAATTGATGTGTGTTTCACTACTGCACTGCTGCCTTCTCTTACCTGGTTTCCTGTGCTTCTTCATTTCAGCTATCCTCAAATTTCCCTTATCACCATTGTAAATTTGAAAAATAATGTCTTCCATGTCCGTGCATCCCTTGCAAACAGGAAGTCAGCTCTTGTCAGTTGGGCAAGATCGAAGAATGCAATTAGAGAGTCTTCCATGTCCGTGCTTCCCTTGCAAACAGGAAGTCAGCTCTTGTCAGTTGGGCAAGATCGAAGGATGCAATTAGAGAGTCTTCCATGTCCGTGCATCCCTTGCAAACAGGAAGTCAGCTCTTGTCAGTTGCGCAAAATCGAAGGTTGCAATTAGAGAGCTGTTCAATAGCAAACTTTCCATCAAACTGTGCTGGGTACTTTAAGAGAACCCAGCATATGTCTTCAGCTTTTTTATTAAGACCTTATTTATGCTGGTAACACAATACATTAATTTCCTATTAGTGCCAGTGTCTTCACTTGCTTTCTGCCTGAACCTCTGTGGGACTTCACTTGTTGAAGAGAGCAGCAAAAGACTTTCAAATCTTTCAGTCCGCATGAAAGTTCTCTGAGTTTATATCATCTTCAGTTTACTTTACTGGTGCCTGTAACTGCTGCTCCAGCTGCTCCAACTCAAGTTACAACATCAGTGTTTATGGCTAATGGAGATGCTTCCCTGGCCATTTAGCTTCATGAGGCTATATCATTAGCATGTGCAAGAATTTAAAATGGCAGTTTTTGAACTGAGGTTTTCCTGTGTAAAAAAACATTTAAAGAAAAGCTCTCATCAATAGTTACAAAATTCCCACTGTATCCCTGGGAAACCCTTTGTGGCGTTCACTATTACTGGTGTGATGATATTGGGTGGAAGCTAGTTCAGGATCATGCATCCAAAGGCTCCTCATGAGGAAACTTCAGCACTGGATATTCTTTGACTTTGCATCCATATTCCTATAAAAAAATGTTCTTTACATGAATGTCCCATATCTCTTTAGAAATAGTGTATTAACAAGATTCTCAAGCAATTTCTTCATCTCTGTGTGATGAAAAATGAGTGGACGTGCTTACGTGGGCTGGGAAAATTGAGTGGACCAGCTCCTGTGGGCTGGGAAAATTGAGTGGACCTGCTTCCATTGGCTGGGAAAATTGAGTGGACCTGCTCCCATGGGCTTCGAAAATTCAGTGGACCTGCTTCCATGGGCTGGGAAAATTGAGTGGACCTGCTCCTGTGGGCTGGAAAAATTGAGTGGACCTGCTTCCATGGGCTGGGAAAATCGAGTGGACCTGCTCCTGTGGGCTGGGAAAATTGAGTGGACCTGCTTCCGTGGGCTGGGAAAATTTAGTGGACCTGCTGCTGCGGGCTGGGAAAATTGTGTGGACTTGCTCACGTGGGCTGGGAAAATTGAGTGGACATGCTTCCGTAGGCTGTGAAAATTGAGTGGACCTGCTCCCATGGGCTTAGAAAATTGAGTGGACCTGCTTCCATGGGCTGGGAAAATTGAGTGGACCTGCTCCTGTGGGCTGGGAAAATTGAGTGGACCTGCTTCCATGGGCTGGGAAAATTTAGTGAACCTGTTTCCATGGGTTGAATTAACTAAATGGTGCAACAATTCTGTTTGTAAGTCAGACTATGGCTTTCCTTCTACATTTTCATCTTCAAGCAGTAAAATGTTGTTTGCTCTTTGGGACACTAGTTTAACAAGAGCCAGATTTCAACAAGCTTGAAAGGAAACAAAGAAGGTCCCGCAGATGATGTCCTCTAGTTATAAATGTTGATTGCCAATAATTTAACTTCAGCATCATAATACAGAACTATCATCTCATTTTCAACTGCAGCGCTACAATGATGATCTAAAATTTAGTCGACAGTTTGCAAAGACCGGAAATACAACATTTGTAGATGATTGATCTCATAAAAATGTATCAATATAAAATAATAATATCATTAACCGGATCAAGTGCAGGAGGATTAAGAAAAAAAAATTGTAATTTCTCTGCACATTATAATACAATTAAAATAAACATACATAAACTTTGCTTATATTCACTGCTTATCTTTTTAAGAAATCACTTCCACCGATTTCTCAATATTGGGATGCTAGAGGACTCTTGTAGAGGTTACTGCTTTTAGGTAAGGTAGCTCTGATCAGGATAACAGTGGTTCATCATGGTACTGAAAAGATGTTTTCTCTTTTTCTGGCTACTGAGTGGACTTGAAAACATATACCCAATGCAACCATCTTACGTTCAACTAATTATGAGACGAGTTTGTTTTTCACAGTTAGACGTATGGTAGTAAAGTCCTATTTTGATCATACAATCATCATATGACTGTGTCATCCACACAAGAAATTTGATAGTAATAGCCAAAATTATGAGTGGACCCTATACAGAAGGAGATCATGAGTATCTTAAAAAAAATCTGTCAACTATATTTTTTATTTACACAAGCAGTAAATGTAATATTAAAGTGGACCCAAAATAAAAATACAAGATTGCAGAAATAAAATCTATTTTCTAACTTATAATAATAAATAGCAGCCTCTTTTTCAGCTGCATAATGACAAATATAAAATATTTTACATTTATTGGAGGAACCCCTCTCTTCCTTTCATATTGCCGGGACAGAATCCGGCAGACTGGTGGAGGAGATAAAAAACAAAACACAGGCTGCTACTGATGATGTCACAGGGGAGCGTGTGTGAGATTTCACGTAGATGATGCCCCCGTGAGTCAGGGTAGCTGATGACAAACACACCCATGATCTAAAATCTCCTACTAAGCTCAGAAGTAATGGCTGCCACCTGTATAACCCTAGTTATGAAAAGAGAAGGGTGAAAAGCATGCACTGAAATGCTCATAGGCTTGAAGGAGTGTTTATTTATCTTTGTATGTGTCAGAGTGGTGAAACTAAATATGTTGAATAAAAAAAATGTTTGGTTTGGGTCCGCTTTAAGCAAATAGCTATGCTGAGTATGCCAGTATAGTAATAACTTGGTGCTGAGTATTGAGTAATTATGTGCTGTTCACAGACACTGAGTATTGTTGGATGGCCATAGTCCAGTTAGGCTTTTTTACATTTGTCATGTAAATGATTAGACTCTATGTACAAGTCTTAAAATGCAAAAAATGTTTTTTCTCCTTCTCTGATTATAGAACTACAGCAGCATGGATTTAAGACCTTGAAACTAATTTTGCAGAGGGTCTCAGCTTGGTTTTCTTATTGACAGATTTGCTTTAAGATGAAAGATTTGGTCATATGATCATGGTATTATCATTAGAACACTTTGGTCCTAGTAGGGTCAGACTATCTTTTTAAAGACGCTAGTTCCTGAAAAAGTCAACACCCTTTTCTGGCACACAGTTGGTGCATGACTTGAAAAAAAAAGTGCAGTTAAGGACTGAGCCTTTAAACATGAACATGCTGACTGCATGCTTTCAAAATGAGCTTTCTAACTAACTTCTCAGAGCCATGAGCAAAGTAAGCACTCATAGTCCTCACATGCATGCCGCAAGCATGCAGCATGTAAGGGACATGCTTAAGCACATGGATGGTAGGCTTTTCTGCATGCTGCAACCATCCGGGAACTTCATTGCTTGCAAAAGTTCCCCCATCTCCTTAGAATGGATCCAGGTGACGCAAAGTCATCTACCATTTCCAGTTTAGGAGTTATTCAGAATCAGAAACGATCCCCTTTATGATTACCAACATTGGCCATTTTCATACCAGCTGCAGACTGGTAAGGTCTGCTCATCAAGGCAAACAGGAAAGGCAAATTTAATAAGGCCAATATTATAATACCAAATTTTAGTTTCCACACTTAATAATATTATGATGAGCCTCTCTAGTATAGTTATTCAATAAAGCCGTTACAGAGGAACCTTTAAACATCATTCACATAAACCTATGGGGGAGGGGGAGATTATATTCGTACAGAGAAATATTATGTATTTTTGACTTAGCTATTGCTAGTGATAAGCGTCATCTCCTGCTGAAATCTATTGAAAATCGATGTGCTGTGTATGATAGGAATTGAATGCTCTCTGATCAGATTCCGGTTAGAGAGGGGTTGCTTATTTTGCCACATCAGGTGGCAATCTATGTGTGTATGACCACATTAACAGTCACACTGTCTATCTTAACTTACATTCTGTGCTTCCAAACTGAGCATTTTCTGCAAATAGTCAGTGAGAGGAATAGAGAAAATGTCTTTGTTGCCCCATTTAAAAAATGTCTTTTGCCTGGCTGTCATGGTCTTTTGACTTTAGTTGTTATGGCCCATACTCACGGGCTACATTTGTCACCGCAACATGCGGCGCGCGCGTGTTGCGGCGACAGGTCGCCCGCGAGTATGAGGCGTTGCACCCCGAACCGTCGCTCGTCGCTGATGTCGCCGGGCGATTGACGCGGCCAATCACCTGGCGACAGTTGCCGCCGAAACTCCGCCGCAACTGTCGCTAGTCTGCGTGAGTATGCGGACTAGCGACAGCAACATAATTGAAAATAGACGGCGCTTCCGGCGAGGGGGGGGGGGAAACCTCGGCGACAGCTTCCGTTGCACAGCTGATCCCTCTTCCGCGTGTGTACGCGGAGGGAGCTGGCGACGAGCTGTCGCCGGCCTGTCGCGCACACGCTCACGTGTGCTGGCGACAGGCCACTGATGTAGCCCGTGAGTATGGGCCATAAAGGAGTCACACTTGTGACAAGCATGCAGCCAGTGAAGTTAAAGGACCACTATCTTGAAAAATTGTAAATTTTAAAATACATGTGTATGCATAAGTATAAAATGTAAATTTGTTCCAGAGAAAAATGCACTATAAAGACCTTATTCTTAGCTCACCACTACTTATAGTAGGTGTTCAAATCTGACAAGTTTTAGACTATTCCATCTTTTCATGGGTGTTCTCTAAGTTTTCTCTATTTTCATAGCACTTACTGAATGGAAGTTCCTCAGTCCAACTGCCAAAATAGCGTGCAATTGAGTAGGGAGGTTGGCCAGCACCCTTTACAGAACCTTTCCATAGAGTGTTTTTGTAAAAAGTAAAGCAAAGACTGACAATCCCCCATGAGGAGATGGATATAGCACAAAACCTGTCAGACTTTTACTGCCTAATGTAAGTGACAGCAACATAGAAGAAAAAGGAATTTATGCTGCATATCACTCTGGGAAAAATATACTTATAAATATTTGTTTAAATGTTTACAATGTTTCACAATAGTGGTCCTTTAAGCTGCACCGACAGACATAATTTTTGGCAGAGGTGGCTGGTGATGGCCGCCTCAGCCAAGAACCTACAATGTATAGAGTGGCCCCTGAACATTCCAGATGTGCCAAGGGTATTCTTCTTCTCTCTCTCCTTGACCACTCTTTTGTTTGCTGCTCCCCCCCCCCCCAAAGAAAAAGAATGCGTCGCTAACCTACAGACCTCATCCTAAACTGGCGCCCAAAGGACCAGGTCCATATCCCTGCTGGGTGACATTCATCTTGTGTGTGTATGCAGTGTTAGAGCATGAGCACACCTGATCTGTATATCCTCTTAAGGCTAAAGATGTAAAAGGTTTTAGAGGCAGTGCAAACGGTGTGAAAGACCGGCTAGTATCATACTTAAGGTGGCCACACACGATACAATAAAATGATCCGATTTTACGGCAATTCGATAAAAACGATCGGATCTCCCGAAAAAAATCAAAAGCTTTTTTTTCATTCGACTGAAAATCTGACCGAATTTCCCATTTTTTTCGATTTTTATCTATCCGGAATGCCAGATATTTTTGTTCAATTTCTCTAAAGATTGTATGGTGTGTGTTAAATTGTCAATTTATTAATATGCACACCGAAGCAATTTTCTCAGAGTTTCCAATCAGTTTTATCATAATTGGGTAAAAAATTGAACATAGGTGAGTGGTACATAGGTCATATTTTTGGAATGTTACAATCAGTCAGAAAAATGTATTGCAATTCTTAAATTGAACAGATATTTAAAAAATTCTATGGTGTGTGGCCACCTTTAGAACGGAGTCAGAAAACCCTTTCAATTTAGGTTTTCTTTAGGCTGATTTTACAATATAAAGCCAAGTTTCACATTGTAGGGAAATCACACTAAAGGGACAGAAATATGGGCAGCAGTGTGTTTTGAAAATGCACTGCCTCACAAGGCAAGAGTGTTAAAATGTCAGATATTGCTTTCTATGCAATGTCTGAGGTGATGGGAATGAGCCCTTGAAAGTGAACTAAAACCTGGCCATGTAAGTGCGCAGGCAGAAAATGTAGAAGTCACTGGTGGTCACTGAAAATTGATATAAAGTGATTTTCAATATATATGTGTCCATCCACAACTGTTTATGCACAGCCCCTCTGTTTCAAGACTATAAGGCTTCTGACATAGTTCTTGTGAGACGTACATGCAATAAGGACGTGCAAAGATTTGGGTGCCAGGAGAAGCCGCCAGTAGGATATTGGCAAAATTACCAATATCCTACTATTAGGTGCTGGCTGATACCGAAAGTAGAATATCAGTAATCAAACCAATATTCAAATTCACTCCTCCTAAACTTCTTCACACATTACTCTTCCCTCACCTACTCCTAATACTAACCTACCCCTATCCTTCGCTTTACACTATCCCTACGGCTAACACTTTAGTATCTATGTGGGGTTCAGCTACACAACAGCTGAACCCCATGCCCCGATCACTTATCCCCGCTGCTCACTATCTGTCACTCTGCTGCTAATGTCCTCCCTTTCCGCAACTATCTGTCCTTCCGTTGCTATTTCAGATGCTTCGGCTGTCCTGTCGCCTGCAGCACCCAAAATGTCCACTGGGTACCGCTATAGCTATAATTAATATTACTGTCTAGGTCAATGCCCAAATTTCCAAACGTAGAAGAGATCTTTTGTTCAGCTCACATCTACATGTGCCTATTAACGCCCCACACAGATGATTAGCTGAACAGACTTTATGGTTCCATGTAATTTTCATTGTTCACCCAATCCATCTTAACTTCCCCACTATTATGGCTCTAGATAGGAAACAAAGCCAATCCACCAAAAACTGTACTCTCCCACGACCTGTCCACATTAATGCCAGTTCAACTGAGGAATTTGGTTTTCCAGCAGAATATTTCTAATGCCATATTTGCACACTAAGGGTCTATTTCCACTACTGACTCCAATGAATGCCTATGGAAAATTTGCATCAGTAAAATCGCGTTTAGTGGAAACAGGCCCATAGGCATTCATTGGAGTCAGTTTTTCTGCATCCAAAATTCGCTTGTATTGGAAACAGGTCCTAAGTGCAGACAGGACATGCATGCTAGACACTGATTGAGTCTTCAAGCTCCCCATACAGTATAAATGCTTGCGTGCGTTCCGTACAGTATAAATGCTTGCATGCCTTCCGTTCAGTTTAAAGAATGTATTTTACTGGTCTTGGTTTTGGCAAAAGAAACCTGTTAAGATAGTAAAACTTCCTGTTTAGTGCATCAATGACCTTGAAAAATCATATACAGTAGGCAACGTTCCCAACGTTAAAGGTGTACCCACAGATGCAGCAGTGCAGAGTAATGCACGCCACCCAGCACTGCTCCTGGCACACTGATATGTTTGGCATGGTCCCATTCAATATGCATGCATGAAGCCACCCATCCAACAACTGGAATTTATTTCCATGAGTTCGCTGCTCTCAGTGTAAATAAGAGCAGCACTTTAAAGGATGACCTGGCAATGCCTGTGGGCAGGTGTTGCAGGGCAGATGTGGACATGCCCATATTGGTTGCATGCTTGTTTTGGGTTAGTGAATCACTAATAGATTAGATGACAGATTTGATCTAAACATTGAATCTAACTTACTTTTAAAAAAACAACAACTTTGAATCTAACTAAAACCTATTTAAAAGGAGGCCACATTGACCAATGGTTCGGTTAACTGAGCAGTAATTAGGAAACTATTCCATGGGAGACTGAGTAGGGAAGAAAATGGGGGAGGTGGGTCTCAGGTAGAAACCACAGAAAAGAAGTACCATAGCCTTCTACTGCAGCAAGACATACAGAGCTTGTGGCTGCAGCAAGGAGAGGGAAATTAGATCTTTAGTGTGGCACTCTGGCAAGAAGGCACTGTATATACTTGAGTATAAGTCTAGAAATTTAGGTCTGATTCCCTTTATAAAAGTATAGGGGTGGACTTATACACGAGTCACAGGCAACACTGTGGGCATTGAGTTATGTGTGTACTACTAGTGAAATTCTCATTTGCAGCAATTTAGCCTGTGGTAAGTTATACTTTGAGGAAATTAAATGCCAAGAAAGTCCTGGCCACAACAATTAACAAAGAAAGGGGGAAATACTGGGCTGCATAAAAGGTAGTGAATAATTGCAGTTGAATACTAGAGTCGACTTATACACAAGTTCGACTTGTATTCGAGTGTATACGGCAGATTTTGATTGTATACCATTTCTAAAATCTGTACGTCTAGCCTAAACAGAAAACCAGGAATAAAGTAGATGGCCCAAAATGTAACAATAATGGCAGCTTCTACTATGTTTTGTTATTAATAATATAGCCAAAAGACAAACTTTCAGTTTAACACCCAGGCAAGTAGTATTTTTAAAAGAAAGTTGGCAATGACATGTCCCCATTCCTCTCACTTCAGTGTTCTTTTAATCCTAAAGCATAAATGGCTTCATCATATAACACAATGAAAAGAGCTGTAAGCTGTAAGAAGGCATTCATCACATGACTGCAGTAAACTGGTGTAAGTTTCATTATACACATCCTACTTCTGTATTAACAACCTCTAGCTGTTGACTATACTTCACTGATCACATTCTAGCCACTAAAACCTGGTCTGTTTAGTATCTTTCTGTGGCAATGAGACAAGAACGCTTCCAGCCAAATTACAAAAGGTCAGGTTCCATTGCTGTTTACTGGGCTCCTATTTAATACTTTATATTCTTTTGTAAGACCAGAAATAATTTGACTTTACAACTTTTTTTTAAATCATTGCCTTGATTCACAGACACCAATGGTCAATAAGCCAGATAACTTATAAGTGCTCCAGAAAAGAATTCATTCTAGGACTCCTGTGCCATATCCAATTTTACCATACCAACGTTGCATATATAAGAAATCCTTAAAGCAAATCTGTCACTAGGCTAGGGTGGTTATTCTAATAACAAGGCTGAAAACAGTCAGAGTGTCTGTGACGGAATGCTAGATTTACAGCACCTACTGTAAGTAGTACAGTATGTCTCAGCTCACTCAGCGGGAGATGATCCAGTGATGATAGTGGATCAGCTATGCTAAGTCAGCAGATGCATGGTGCTGAGATGCTATAATGCCCTTCAGCCTGTGCATCAATTACAGTGGCAGAGTTGGTTACCATAGCCACTCCTTTCACTGTTTTCAGTCCGGTCACTAGTTCAAGTACCTTAGCCTAAAGACAGAGATACTTTAATATTCAATTCTTTTTCTGAATTCTCAGAGATACCATATGGCCACTCTTTGCTAAATAATTAACATGCTTAGATGAACATTGAGCAAACAGGTAGGTCATGCTGGGAATGAAAGGATCCCCAAATTGTATAGTTTTTGTATGTCTTTAATGGATTCAATGAAGATTGTATCTAAGTGCTGTCATGGAGATCAAGCAGTGAAAGTGGAAGGAAAGAGAAGGCAACAGGAAAGAAAGGGGAAGCATTTTAGAGGTTGCTGCAGTTGTTTCATATTAACTCCAAGTTCTTACCTATTTCCCCAACCCATTGTAGTGCATTAGACTCTACTGTCAGACACTAACTTCCCATTTCAAAACAGCCACATTTCCAAACTGCTGCATGTTAGATAAGAAATGCTAAAGCACATATGAATGAGAAAGTAGAAGCATTTGCACTTGCTTCCTTCTGTGTAAACTGTTGTAGGAAAACATAAACACCATCATATCTTATGTTCAAACTAATACAGTTCCTCAACTATGTTTCACACCTTTGAACTGACTTATCAGTGCATGAGCTTGCTCTCTTCTGGATCATATCAGATCATAATGGTGACTAGTGAGAGTTTAGGGAAACTGTGTTAAGGCAGATGATTGATCACAGAACGGCCTTTTTTTATTTTAAATCCACAATAACCTCTATAATCTGTTTTTTTGTTTTTGTTTTAAGTTTGCTACTGCACATCAACCTGCTGTTGCAAAGATGCTAATTTGCTAACCGTTTAGTTATGGTCTGATATGACCGAGGCAAGGGATGTTACATTTTTTTTATGCCCAATGGCAGACAATGTTAAGTAAATTCAGTTCAAGCTTGAACGTTTACTAATATTGTCCAGTACAGGAGATCCTTAGTAAATCAAGCACATTGTTGGTAGCATAAACAGCTTCTTCACATGGGAATGGAATATGTGTTGAAATAGCAAACCCTTTTTTTTTAACATAGTAACATGCATTATCAACAGTGTTCTGCTGCGTGTACAGTACTTTATAGTTCATCAAAATCAATGTGTAAGATGGTAACTGAGGCTCACAGGGAGGTCAGGAATTTAAGTGTTTCAATATATTGCCACTGATGACCTGCTGTTGGATGAATATGTCTAAATGTGTCCTTTCAGCAGTTGGTGCGTATTAATACTTCATTTTCAAAATGTTTGAAGGGTAGTTATCAAAACAGTCCCATAATCCCTGACAGACTGCCAAAATTGTTGCCTCCTCTTTGTGAGAGCTGCTAGGATTATAAATTCAAAATGAACTTCCTGGAGACCATGGCGACAGTGTAGGGTTTGGTTTGTCTCTGGCATTTTTGCTACAAATAATTAATTACACAGGGCAAACAATTACACATTAGTGCACATACTGCAGATGCATCTTTGCAACTGGTATAATCACACACATTCATCATTTCCTGTCAAGAACGCCAGAAGATTATTGCAGTGCAACATTTGCGCAGCTCCAGAGCAATCACAGGTATGTTACAGTGATGAAGCTTGTTCAAGTTCTTTCAGCCTATAAAGATGATAGCCAAGAACCTTTTTTCTTACAGAAAAGGGAGATAGAGTTTAACTGGTTCTTGACCGATGCAGTATGAATCTACATCCAGCAGGTGGTGCTGCCGCTCTGACTGGCAACGTCCTGATGAATGACGCGTCCCCGCCTTTACCGATGATCTCGCCGCTCTGAACAATTCGCTCACTCTTCCATCTATAAGATGGCAGAGCTCTGTAAGCAGGTCAGGAGCAGCTTTCATTGGCTCCTGACCGTGTGATCACGGAAAGCCAATCACATTGGCTCCCATTGATAGACAGGGTCAGGAGCCAATTAAAGCGGGTCCTGACCGGCTTTCAGCACTCTGCCGCCATGTGTGGCGATTCGTCGGGAGGTGGCGTTTTTACCATGCCAGCAGTCTCTGGTCCTTAAGAGGACAGAGACTGGTACGGACGTGGTTAAGTAGGTTTGTTATGTTCCTGATTGCAAAATAAGTCAGATTTACACACCAACTCTAGGTACACATCTTAATGCCTTAAACAAAGGAGCAGATCCCTGGACAAGCAATCATTCTGACTGGACAAGAATGCCAAATCCACATACACACTTATATGCCGGAACTGCTCTCTAGTACTTCGGTCATGGAAAGTAAGGCATGTAACTTGGGTGTTATACTCCGCCTGGTAATTAGGGCACCGCCATAGATTACAGTGTTAATTGGGGCTATAGCAGCACCCATTGTGTAATGTGCAGGAAGGGGTGGGTAGTGTTAGACGTATGGTATGCGTAGGGTTAGTTTCAAGGAGTATGTAGGGGGAGGTAAGTGTTAAAAGAGAGGCAGGCTAGGTAAAGCCGTGGTAAAATACCAGCAGTACTGCTGATACGCTACAAGCAGCTTCAACTGACGCCCAAATTTACAATGGGCAAACACTGACTAAATAATTTATAAATGAATATTGAAAAAATATGCAATTTTATTAATTATGTTATTTTCACTACAGTTTCTTTTTAAGCACAACAAGGGCAATGCAGGCATAGGGACAAGAGGTACAGCAGAGATACAAATGCCTGCAGCATATACAGTATTTCTAAGTTACTTAATTCTTATGGCCATACTATTTGTTAAAATATATACCAGTGTTCTCCCCAGGCTCTTTTAACCGGGTGCTCCACCCAGCTAGTTTTGGTGAGCACCCGGCTGTTGTCAGCTCACCTCCTTCTCTGCTGTAAGCAGAGTTGTGCAGAGAAGCGCCGGCCCTGCATTCTCTCATCAAGCCCCACCCGGCTACTTTTTCATGCCACAAGGCTGGAAATATATTCTGGGGAGAACACTGTATACACTTAAGTTCCAAAGAACAAATAAAAGATTATCAAAGGTGCTACTTTCAAAGATATACACTAAACGAATACCTGACCCAAAGCACAGCTACCTAAGGTAAGCACAGAGGTATGTTCATGCTGGATCTACATACCTCTGTGTTGTTCTTCTATTCTATGAGTATGTGGATCGGGGGAAATGAGGAGAGAAATGGATAACATACAGAGATTCAGCATAAACATACCTCAGTGCATACCCTAGGTAGCTTTCCCTCAGGTCAGATATACTTTAAGGGCCATATTACAACAGGAACCATACATGTCATATCTCTAAAATCTGTTGCTGTCAATAAAGGCTACTTTTACAAATAGCAAATTGCCATACTCACACTTAAAAATGTGGTGATTCAACTAAAAGGATCCCTGCTTTCCTTGACTTCCACCACTGCTGTTAATTATCACCAACAAATTGATGCCCTATACAGGGGTGATCACCTTGATGCAACTTAAAGTGAACCTCCAGGCTAAAAAACTACTCAGCAGAACTGAAAAGGCTTGGTGTTTCTTTAACAGTTTCACAGCATCAGAACTTTGTTTTTCTTACCAAAGCATCATTTTTAGCTGTATTTTTTAGCTAAGCTCCACCCATCAAAGAAAACTGCCCGGGCTTTTTTTCCCTGATGCTGTGCAAAGCATGATGGGATTTCCTATGTTATTATTCACGTTGCCTAGCAACTGGGAGAGATGCTCAGCACACAGGACAGTTGGAACTGTGTCTCATGCTCCCTGTCACCTCCTTTCAAGCAAAAAGATGGCTGCCCTCATGAAATTAAACTTTTGTCTGTTCTTTAAGAAATGATATTACCTATCTATTTTAATTAACACAACTAATGTAACTTAATGACAGTATGTTTGTTTAGGCAGGGCTGGTTTTAGTGACAATGGGGCCCCAGGGCAAAATTAGTCTGGTGGCCCCCAACAAACACCACCCAAACAAAAAGTGGAATTAGCGGCCAAAATTCCCTTCTGGGCCCTTGAGACGGCTATTGATGCTCCCTCCCGATACCCTCCCAGCTTAACTGTGTTTCCTGGGGCCCCTGCAGAGTCTTTGGCAGTATAGAGTCTCACATGCCTGTGAGCACAGGTGAGACACTACTCTGTCAAAAACTATGCAGAGGCCCCCGGGGAGCAAGAGTTAAGATAGGGATACACCTTGGGGGCCCCTACAGGCTCTGTGGCCCTGGGGCAATTGCCCCTTTGCCTCTATGGTAGTGCCGGCCCTGTGTTTAGGCTGAAGTTCCTCTTTAAAAGTGAAGAGCATAGCAATAAATGGAGAACAGGGAACTTTGAATACATTTATATTTGGCGTTAAACATTTAGCTGCTTCTGGGATCCTATTTTTGACTCGCTAGGGGCGAGCATCACTAACAGTGAGACTATGCTCAGATGCAGAGAATATAGAGAGAACACAGGCTATGGTCAAGTTTAGGTAAGAGGTCAGGACTAGTGGCAAACATGCATAACAAGGGTTAGGCTACTGGTTGGGGAAGGTCACAACCAGACATTTTAAAGAAAACGGGCAAAGGTCATATGCAGGAATCAAACTATCAGAAATACTCAAGGTTTCACAAATGCTACCCAAAAGTTGCAAAAGAAACAGCAAGAGCATTTAAAGAGACACTGAAGCGAAAAAAAATATATGATATAATGAATTGGTTGTGTACTATGAATAATTAATAGAAGATTAGCAGCAAAGAAAATATTCTCATATTTTTATTTTCAGGTATATAGTGTGTTTTCTAACACTGCATCATTCTCTAATATGTGCAGAATACACAACACTCAGCATTCAAAATGATTCTTTCAGAGCAGTCTGTGAACTAATGACCTCTCCTCTGGCAGAGGAAAAGTAAAAAATTAACTAACAGTTGAGATAATAAAAGTCAGAAAACAGCCCTCTCCACGACTTTGAAAGTCGTAGAGCTTAATGGCTTTTTTGTATAGAGATAACAACTGGAGTTTCTTAAATCTTCCTGTACTGGAAACAATTAAACCGATGTATCTGATCTTAATGTTTTATTTCTTAGCTGTACTACACATACAATTCATAATATCATCATTATTTTTTTTCGCTTCAGTGTCTCTTTAATTGATTACACATGCAGAAGAGCTCCATGTAAGTGCATATGGATTCCTAAACATTGTGCATGAGCACCATGTTTGGTACATCGAAGGTGATGATCCCTTGTGTGTGTGTGTAACCCTATTTGCAAGCGCACTGGACATCCCCAGGGTGCAGGTAAACCTGGCTGGGTGCCCATGACAGAATGGTCGACAACTTAATTGCAAGCTTATTTGACAGGGCTCTTTTGCCTGTGTGCTCTTCACTACCACCATTCTGTATTTATCCCTGCTTTGCAATCTGCACACCATTGTTTAGTGCTTCACTATTTTGTGTACCATTGTTTAAAACAAATCTGAAGTGAAAATAAACTTATATAATGAAGTGTTATGTGTAGTACAGCTAAGAAATAGAACATTGCTAGTAAAGAAAATAGTCTCACATTGTTTTCCAGTACAGGAAGAGTTAAGAAACTTCAATTGTTATCTATGCAAAAGAGCTTCTCTGAGCTCTGGGATTCAACTTGGGTCGAAGACATTCCTATTTTCTGAACCACTTAAACAACCATGAAACAGTGAGAGAGATTGTGATAAGGTTTTACAGCAGGAACTTTCAAAGGGTCATTAGCTCTGCTCTGTTTTATAGTTTAAAATACAGAGTGTGGTTTGTAAACTGTAAGTATGACAGAATGATGCAATGTTAAAAAAAAGCTATACAACTAAAATAAAAATATGAGACTCTTTTCTTTGCTACTAATGTTCTATTCCTTATCCGTACTACACTTACAGTTCATTATATTATGCTTTTTCGGTTCAAGTTTGCTTTAACGCTGTATTGTCCCTGTGTTATATTGTTTGACGTTGACGTTGTATTGTCTCGCCTATTGTACAGTGCGGCATTATATGTTACTGTTTTATAAATAAGGTTTAATAATAGTAATAACTTTCAAAATGGAGTTCTACAATCCCAATACTAGTGGATGTCCAACTTTTAGGGTGGTTTTACACCTCGCCAGAACATTTTGGTGCGGTTCTTAGCTGCCTACTATTGCAAAAAATAGATTCATATGACCCTGCGGCAGAGTGCGCCGACAGAGTCATATGCATAGCGATGCCCCCCGCACGCCATTTGCAGACCCGGGCCCATTGATATACACCACTGGGATTCCTGACTTCCCTGTTGTATTTGCATAGTTTCGCACATGCACGCTGCACCACCGCAGCCTACGCAAAGTTTCTGCATCACCGACTGACTTAAATGCATTTGGTCGCCGTGAAAGTCTGATGGTAACATGCTGCTGACTCTGCGGCCGGTTAGCAGCAAATCGGACACTTTCAGCACAACGCGACACGATCAGTGTACTAGGCCACATACATTTTATTTGCTGTTGTGCTGCATGCAGAAATGGTAACGCAACGCAAAAAGTGGCCAAGTGCAAAAGGGGCCTCAATGGTGAATTGCCTGTTTACAACAAAATTTGGTCAGCAGCTTCATTCAAATGAACTTTAGGATAATCAACTTTGGTTATCAGAGCTCTCACTGCCACCAACAAAAAAACAGATCTCCACTTATGCAGCGATCTAAATAGGTGATCTGATTTTTCAAATATGTGAAGTAGTGATGATCTGTTAATATGCTATTCAGTCTCCATTAGGGAGATTTCCTCTCACTATCTGCTCTCAGTGACCCTTCACATATACAAAGCAGCACGGTGGCGTAGTGGTTAGCGCTCTCGCCTTGCTGCACAGGGTCCCTGGTTCCATTCCCAGCCAGGTCAACATCTGCAAGGAGTTTGTATATTCTCCCCTTGTCTATGTGGGTTTCCTCCGGGCACTCCGATTTCCTCCCACATCCCAAAACCATACAGATAGGTTAATTGGCTTCCCCCAAAATTGGCCCTAGACTACGATACTTACATAGAGATAAGACTATGGTAGGGACTAGATTGTGAGCTCTATTCACTAGTCACAATGGTAGGGACTAGACAGATAGTGACAATCCTAAATATACTCTGTAAAGTGCTGCAGCAGATGTTGGCGCTATATAAATACTAAATATTAAAGGTGCGTCCACATGCACTGCCAAATGTAACGACGGGTTAGCCGACAGTATGCGCGTGTGTACGCGCGGTCGGCAGACTGATAAGGCTGTTTCTGAACGATCCGCTCCGGCGGACCCGTCGTTACATTTGGTAGTGCGTGTGTACGCACCTTAAGAAAAATAAGAATAAAAGTATTAAAAGCTTTGCATCTCATCTAATCTCACACTACAAAAAGAAAGCTATTCTGTTCCTGTCCATGTCTCTATTGGTCTCAGTGACCGTGTCGCAGGCTTGTTAAATAAACAGAACCTTTTATGTCAAAGTGAAAGCAGGTCACTGCAAAAGGAAATACATAAATTACCAAGAACACCTACGTTCGCTAACGGCTGCTCTGTGCACCCAAGTAAACTGCTTCATTCTTGATGGCTTTCTCACTAGTTCTCATTGTTCATGGTCACTCATGTTCAGTGGATAACTTGTTCTTGATAGATTACAGCTGTGCCAAACCCTTTTCACATTTAAAGACTTATTTAAGGGATCACAAATGCGAAAAATACTAAATTTAAAGTACATGTGACCATACTTGTAGGACGTACATTTCTCCCAATTTATATTGCACTATGAATTATTGCACTATGACAGCCAGACTTTTCTCCTGTGTGACTGTTGCTTATGGTAAGCAGTACAAATCTGACAAGTTGTGGATTACTCCATCTCTTTATAGGGGATTTTCAATATTTCCTTTTCTTTTTAAAAGAACTCTATGACTAGATGTTTACAAAGATGCTGGCCACCCTCCCCACCATTTTGCACACTATTTTGGCAGTTGGACTGAGCAACTGCTGCTCAGTAAGTGTTTTTGAAAACAAAAAAAAAAATCCTGAGAATCCCCCATGAGGAGATGAACTAATCCTAAACTTGTCAGATCTGTCAGATTTTTAAATCCTTCTGTAAGTGACAGAGACATAGGAAAAAAATACAGTGCATTTATTGTGCATTTTACTCTCAAACAAATGTACACTCTATACGGATGCACACACATTTTACATTTTACAATTTTTCATGATAGTGGTCCTTTCATTATTCCCTAGAGGAAGATAAGTGGTTTGCAAATGTTTTTGTATTCATTCCCTGACTGACTGTGTTTTCCAATCACCTTTCCTCAGATGGTTGACATGTTCTATTGCACTGAGACTGAAAATAAACTGGCTGTAGCAGTGATCATTTAGGTGGGTCATATTAAAGCAAGTGAATATTTATGCAATCAGCAAGCAGATACTCTGTTTTATTTTTGTAACTAATTGAATTTCCAGAGATCTGTTTTTCATGTTCATATAAAGCAACCTACTTGTGCATAGTATAAAAAACAAAAATAATTCCAATGTTTGATGATAGTAAAACTTACATTTTATATGCAGTGGGCAGTATTTTATATCACGGATAAGATACAGATAAGTTAATTAGCTTCCCTTAAAAAAAGAAAAAAAATCGGCCACAGACATACATACACTACTACATGATACATGCATAGACATATGACTATGGTAGGGATTAGATGGTGAGCCCCTCCAAGGGACAGTTATAGAGGAACGGTAAACAAAGATTGAACTTCATCCCAATCAGTAGCTGATACCCTCTTTCCCAAAAGAAATCTTTACCTTTTCGCAGCTAGATCAACAAGGGGGTCTGTATGGCTAATATTGTGGTGAAACCCCTCCCACAGTGTGATGTCAGCACCAGGGTACAGACATCACACCGTGGGAGCCTTGTTGCATTGTGGGAAATAACAGCTGTTTCCAACTGCAAAAAAATCAGCATCTCCTTCCACAGACATCACCTGCCAGCAGTAAAGATGTTACCATGTGATACATTTCAGAATGTAAATCAGGGAGTGGAAAGATTAAAAATGAAGATTTTTTTTTATTGCATCATTTTCACTGCAGTTCCTCTTTAAGTGACACGACAATATACTCTGTACAGCACTGCGGAAGATGTCGGCGCTATATAAATACTAAATAATAATAATACTTCCCCATTTTGTTAAGATTATCCTGAAATGTAAGAGAGGAGACAGATTCCTGAAGGATTCCATGCAATGGAACAGGTCATACTGCAGATGATAAATGCATTTCAATCAGGTGTGATCATTTAGTTTCACAGTAAAATACCCAAACTAGTGGGCTTGTTAATGCTTACGCTAAATAAGTCATACAGTTTTATATTGGGTAGCTCTAACCCTTTTTTATATTTAGTCATCCTAAGAACAGTGTGCACTATTCTAGGATTTTCTTCACCCAGATGAATTTGATGAAAGTAGCTTTAATTGCTCTAAAAATCCTGAGGGGGAGTTTAATTAAAATAATTTGCAGCCTAAACAAGATCCTTGGCAGATTATTCATTTTCTTTATCATCATCATACGCCCTAACCATGTAACAGCTAGTTGCTTCCATTTCTCCAGGTCACACGTAATTGTTTCTATGGGTGGTTCGTAATTTTTCCTATACTGCATCTGACATTAATCTGATTTTGAATAAATATTGTAAATTGGGTAGTTTTTACAGTTGGATAACCTTACACTGAAGAACTGTAAAGCCTTATACACACTCTAGATACTACTCGGCCAAGATGGCTGGTCAGAGCCGCCTGTGCCGAGAATCTGGCTCATGAACCGCAGCCCCTGATGCCCCTCGATATGTGAGCAAGTGAGCAACCTGGTGGACCTTCTTGGCTAAGCACAGCCCGAGGGCTTGTTCTCCTACCTACTCCATGCCGATCCATTGTGCACTGTGCCGCCGACCACCTCCATCTGTACAGACTGCTCCAAACTGACATCTGAGGGATTAAGGTTGCAGTAGGATTGAGGCAAATATGATATTTTTAATCCTGCCTGGAGATAGTATCTCCTCAGTAAGGAGTCCTTGGGGAAGACTCCCTAACACTGCAGGCTGGCCTACTGAGCATGCCTCTAGTGAATGCAGCTTTTAAAGAGGAACTCCAGTCAAAATAATGTGATTAAAAAAAGTGCTTGATTTTTACAATAATTAAATGAATAAATGATTTACTCCGTGTTTGCTCATTGTAAAATCCTTTCTCTCCCTGACTTTCATTCAGAAATGTATCACATAGTGACATATTTACTGCTGGCAAGTGATGTCACTGGAAGATGCGGCTTGCTTTTTCAGCAGTTGTAAACAGCTGTTATTTCCCGCAATGCAACAAGGCTCCCACAGTGTGATGTCAGCACCTCAGTGCTGTGAGGCGCTGACATCACACTGTGGGGGGGGGGGGGGGGGTTCTCCACAAAATCAGCCATACAGAGCCCCTGATGATCCGTTTGAGAAAAGAAATACATTTCTCATGGGAAAAGGGGTAACAGCTACTGATTGGGATGAAGTTCAATTCTTGGTTACAGTTTCTCTTTAAGTGCTTTGAGTCCGATAGGAGAAAAGGGCTACACGAATGTTAAAATTATTTTTGTTATTAATTAAACCACTTACATGTCAGTACTTGTCAAAAAAGAGTTTCTAATTTTGCAATATTTATATATCTAGATATTGTATCTAGTAAAAAAATTCAACTTATAACTTTTTCTTTAATTTCAGTACTAATTCTAGTAATCTCTTCTTGTGTAATCATTTTCTTTAAAAAATTACATGTCATACAGTAGAAATGGGTAAGCCAGAAAGACAGTGAGGACTGTAGGATAGGTGTGTAGGCAAGGAATGTGGGTGATGGCTGTAAGGAAAATGGTTGCTGAGGACTTTGAGCTGAGGAGGAGTGATAGAATGTGGATAGATAAGAAATGTGCATAGCTTGGAAAAGAACACAGTGGTGGTAAGTAAGGGTAAAAGAGATGAAGGTACAGGGCAGGAGAGCAAAAGGGAGCTCATATTGGGGTGGTAATATGCCAGTGGGAATGGCCATACTCTAATATCCTCTCCCCTGTGGACAAAGGGATCTCATATACCAAAGCCTCTTGCCTTTTCCTTGATATTTTATTCCTTTTAATTTTATACATTTCGTTTGAGATGATTTCGAAAGACTGGAGAATGCCTGTTGTTCTGCAACTTTTCTAGTTGTCGGATGTCCTTGAGGTCGCTATTGGTTTTTCGTTGCCTTTATTTTTTTGATATGGGACCTTTCACAATGACTTCAACTCTGATTACAGCTTTATGGACTCCCACAATAAGCTCAATGATATTTCTGTAGTCAGTTTCAGCAAAATATATATAAATGAAATACCCATTTAAAGTAAGGGGACCACGTCTCTCTTGCCCAGTTATGAATTTCTAAAATCCTAGATCGCAGTTTTATATTTATGGACACTGGTGCATAGCACGATATTGTAATAGGGGTTTAATATGATCCATTAACCTTTTCTGAGTGGCACTCATACCCTAAAATTAAATCCATTCTTGTCTGTGAATTACAGTGGGATGCGAAAGTTTGGGCAACCTTGTTAATCGTCATGATTTTCCTGTATAAATCATTGGTTGTTACGAACAAAAAATGTCAGTTAAATATATCATATAGTGCAGTGTTTTTCAACACTTTATTGGTATGTACCCCTTTTAAAACCCTGTACTCACCAAGTACCCCCTGGCATAGTAAACACTATCTCAAGTACCCCTTGACAAATATATATTTAATCGTAGTACATAATATTTGGTTCTAAACAATTTCCAAGCATTTACTATTGCTTTTTATTAGCTAAAACACTAATTTGGTGTTGTTTATGTAGCATTTATCATTTTCTAAGACTCTAAATGTGTTATTCTTGGTTAAGTATATCAAGCCTGCTGAGTACCCCCTGGAACCATCAGAAGTACCCCCTGGGGTACGCGTACCACATGTTGAGAACCTAGGATATAGGAGACACACACAGTCAGTGATATTTGAGAAGTGAAATGAAGTTTATTGGATTTACAGAATGTGTGCAATAATTGTTTAAACAAAATTAGGCAGGTGCATACATTTGGGCACCACAAAAAAGAAATGAACAGTGCCCAAATTTATGCACAATGAACAGTGCCCAAATTTGGGACAACAGTGCCCAAATTTATGCACCTGCCTAATTGTTTTTAAACAATTATTGCCCACTTTCTGTAAATCCAGTAAACTTAATTTCACTTCTCAAATATCACTGTGTGTGTCTCCTATGTGATATATTTAACTGATATTTTTTATCTTAACAACCAATGATTTATACAGGAAAATTATGACGATTAACAAGGTTGCCCAAACTTTCGCATCCCACTGTATCTACTGATGAATAGCATGAGAAACAACCTACCTGCAAAACAGTCCACGATTGGTTCCACCATTCCAGATGCAATAAAATAACATCTGTTGTTTCTCAGGGAAACATTGGGGTGTATGCAAAAACTGCAATAAGCAGAATTACATGCGTGAAGTTTTTACCGCCCGATGAGTTGTGGGTAATGTACTGCATTCTGCTCTACTCATTGTGCCATAAAACTTTTCGGATGTAATTCTTCATAATGCAGTTTATTGCATACATCCCATTATAACTAAAGTGCACAGCCACAGCTGGCCCTAGATGTAACTTTTCATGAATAACATCTACCTCCTGTGTCTTTCACAGTATAGTATATTGATTTTTAAGCTGACTGAGTTTCCGCAGAAGACAACGAGGCTTTGTCCTTGTACTAGAATTCCTAAGATACCACTGTTTATATATGTGCCTCTGTCTCTTTAGTTCATAACATTTAGCAATAATCTTTCTGGGTATTTCAGGTACCATAGATATCCTGACTTTGAAAGATAAGATAGAGGCACACAAATATTGTAAACATATCAGGGCAAAAGACACACGTTTGCAGGTGGTGTGGAGCGGGGTAATGTAAAAATAGCCATGCAAGCTATCACAAAAAAAAAAAATCACTTTTAAATACACAGCTTTCACTTTCCACCTATTTCTTTGTTATGTTACCACCTAAACAAAGGATTGTAGCAGATAAATACATTTGTTTACATAGATTTGTGCATTGGACCAACGGCATAACTACAGGTCAAGGCCACCCCCTCACGTGCAACATTTTCATGCCCCCCCACATTACTGTCCCCCCTCCCCATAATGGTCCATTACTTGATTCCCAATAGAGAGGGGGGCCTGACTTTTCTGCTCTTCCCTCCCCCACTAGGGCCCCGTCCTGTGCTCCCCTGGCTGTCGCTGTTCATCTACTGACCCACAAATCAGCACAATGGTAACGCTGGGCTTACCTTTTCCACCCTCGGGATCCCTCCTGAGCTCCTGCTGCAGCCACTAGTTCTCCTCTGCCTCTATCTTGGTCTTCTGCATATCACGTAACATTACACGATGTAAAGATAAACTTGGACCGAGATGAAGGCAGAGGAAAGCTAGCATCCCCAGTGGGAATGCAGGAGGGACCTGACCATGAAAGAGGCCAAGTACTACTGCTGTGCTGATCTGTGAGTCTGTTAAAAGGGAGGAAGAGCAGTGACCACTAAGAAGGCACAGGACAGACGCCCTGGTGGAGGACGTAAGGAAGAAGTCCGCCCCCACATGAAAGTCTGATTTATGACCATTTCTATGGATTAAGTTGTTCATCTCGTCAGTTTATCTTCCCTTCAGGTTCATTTTAAACAATAACAGTACTTTTAAATCATCGGTCTTAAAATTATTTTGAAATTGCCTCAATCAATAATCTTTGCAATGATTTTAGTCCAGTCAAAGGTTCACCAATTTTCATCATCTCTGTGCATCTTGTACTGGACTCCAGGGGTGGGTCCTGCAGGCATATCCCACTGTATTTTTGGGCAATAGCTCGTTTAGACTAGGTGAGGACTGGTAAAGGAGCCTGGGATAGTTTAGCTACCAATGGTTGCTCTGGTCTATTCTCATTCAAAAGTTTTATTGATTTTATCCATTTAATAACCCTCCCATGGGAGTCAAAAAACATACTTCATTCGTGCAAGTTTCACAGTAAGTACAACATTTTGCTATGCTTCCCCCTCCCCCCCCTAAATCACCCTATTTTCCCTCTTTCATGTATCCTCCCTCCCCCTCTCCCCTGTCACCGTCCTGTAACCAGTCTATTAGATGTCACATAACATCACCATAATCTCAACATGGATTTAGTAAAACATTATATAACGTCCTACAATAGTAAGAGCCAACAATATACAGTGGCTTGCAAAAGTATCCGGCCCCCTTGAAGTTTTCCACATTTTGTCACATTACTGCCACAAACACGAGCCAATTTTTTTGGAATTCCACATGACAGACCAATACAAAGTGGTGTACACACGAGAAGTGGAACGAAAATCATACATTATTCCAAACATTTTTTACAAATCAAGTCAATACTTTGTAGAACCACCTTTTGCTGCAATTACAGCTGCCAGTCTTTTAGGGTATGTCTCTACCAGCTTTGCACATCTAGAGACTGAAATCCTTGCCCATTCTTCTTTGCAAAACCACTCCAGCTCAGTCAGATTAGATGGACAGCATTTGTGAACAGCAGTTTTCAGATCTTGCCACGGATTCTTGATTAGATTTAGATCTGGACTTTGGCTGGGCCATTCTAACACATGGATATGTTTTGTTTTAAACTATTCCATTGTTGCCCTGGCTTTATGTTTAGGGTCGTTGTCCTGCTGGAAGGTGACCCTCCACCTCAGTTTCAAGTCTTTTGCAGACTCCAAGAGGTTTTCTTCCAAGTTTGCCCTGTATTTGGCCCCATCCATCTTCCCATCAACTCTGACCAGCTTCCCTGTCCCTGCTGAAGAGAAGCACCCCCAGAGCATGATGCTGCCACCACCATATGTGACAGTGGGGATGGTGTGTTCTGAGTGATGTGCAGTGTTAGTTTTCTGCCACATATAGCGTAATAGTAATTATAGTAATTTTTACATACATACATGTTTGCTGTGTCCCCCACATGGCTTGTGGCAAACTGCAAACAGAACTTCTTATGCTTTTTTGTTAACAATGGCTTTCTTCTTGCCACTCTTCCATAAAGGCCAACTTTGTGCAGTGCATGATGACTAATAGTTGCCCTATGGAAAGATTCCCCCACCTGAGCTGTAGATCTCTGCAGCTTGTCCAGAGTCACCATGGGTCTCTTGGTTGCATTTCTGATCAGCGCTCTCCTTGTTTGGCCTGTGAGTTTAGGTGGACGGCCTTGTCTTGGTAGGTTTACAGTTGTGCCATACTCCTTTCATTTCTGAATGATCACTTGAACAGTGCTCCGTGGGATGTTCAAGGCTTTGAAAATCTTTTTGTAGCCTAAGCCTGCTTTAAATTTCTCAATAACTTTATACCTGACCTGTCTGGTGTATTCTTTGGACTTCATGGTGTTGTTGCTCCCAATATTCTCTTTGACAACCACTGAGGCCGTCACAGAGCAGCTGTATTTGTATTGTCATTAGATTACACACAGGTGCACTCTATTTAGTCATTAGCATTCATCAGGCAATGTCTATGGGCAACTGACTGCACTCAGACCAAAGGGGGCTGAATAATTACGCACATCCCACTTTGCAGTTATTTATTTGTAAAAAATGTTTGGAATCATGTTTGATTTTCGTTCCAGCTCTCATGTGTACACCACTTTGTATTGGTCTTTCATGTGAAATTCCAACAAAATTGATTCATGTTTGTGGCAGTAACGTGACAAAATGTGGAAAACTTCAAGGGGGCCGAAGACTTTTGCAAGCCACTGTATGTTTGATTTTAAACTTTAAGTTTCCCCAGACCCCCAACAGTTTCTTCTGGATATACCAGGAAGTATTTTGAAACGCTTTCACGATCGCTTGGATCTCCGGAGTATCATAAGTATTGACAATAAAGTTTTTCCAAGTTCCAAAAAAAGTTTAGTTATTTTTTTCTATACACATGTGGGCCTCCAAATTATCTAAGTAGAACATATGCACAAGTTCCTGTTGAACACAGTGTTCTCCCCAGGACTAATTAAGTGGGCGGGCCGCCCGGCTAGTTTCAAGCCCCGCCCGGGTGCTATCCAAGGCCCACCCGAATTTTCAAACAGTCCTTCTGCTTTGCTGTCCGTGTGCCGATGTGCGCTACTGTACGCTCTCACAGAGCGGATCTCCCTTTGCATAGCTGCCCCGAGTTCCCGCAGCGTTGCCAGCCCCTAGAGTCACTCAGACCTCCAGATCAGCGGCAGCCGGCAAGGATATGAGAGAGGGGAGCGATTTGCGGTAACGCGCCATAGCCGTCTAATGCAGAAAGTGATGTCACTTCCTGTATTTGAAGTCTATGGCGCGTTACAGCAAATCGCTCCCCTCTCTCATATCCTTGCCGGCTGCCGCTGATCTGGAGGTCTGAGTGACTCTAGGGGCGGGCAACGCTGCGGGAACTCGGGGCAGCTATGCAAAGGGAGATCCGCTCTGTGAGAGCGTACAGTAGCGCACATCGGCACACAGATGGCTGCAGGAACCAAGGAGCACATCCTCCAGTCCTCTAGTACTTCTCCCCCGTCGGTAGAGCGGCCTGGCCAGTGCTCCCCTGTGCTGCAGCCGATCAAGTCTCCAGGACCAGTGGGCTGGGAAGCGGGTCACCTTGTTCCAACAGAGACCCCACTAGATGGATAACTTCATCTACAACATCCTGGCGTGCACGGAGCTCGGTGACCGGCAGGAAGGAGTGCTGGTGGTCGGGGGACGGGTGATACAACGTGGCTGCCAATGGAGTGAGTAGGGGGGGTGACATTGGCTAAGGGGAGGGGGAGGTGTTGTAAGAGTGTAAGCACACAGGATCAGGGCAGAGCGATGCCATATACTGTAGGGCGTATTCATAGTGGTATGGAATGGTTTTGTAACTTAGAAATATAATGGTTGTAGTAATGCATGGGCTGCAATGTATTGTGCTGTAATGTACTGCATGGGCTGCAATGTATTGTGCTGTAATGCAATGCATGGGCTGCAATGAATTGTGCTGTAATGTAATTCATTGGCTGCAATGTATTGTGCTGTAATGTAATGCAATGCATGGGCTGCAATGTAATGTATTGTGCTGTAATGCAATGTAATGTATGCTATGTAATGTATGCTATGTATTGTATGTGCAGTAATGTATGCTAAGTAATGTATGTGCAGTAATGTATGGTGATGTGCTGTAATGTATGTGCAGTAATGTATGGTGATGTGCTGTAATGTATGTGCAGTAATGTATGGTGATGTGCTGTAATGTATGTGCAGTAATGTATGGTGATGTGCTGTAATGTATGTGCAGTAATGTATGGTGATGTGCTGTAATGTATGTGCAGTAATGTATGGTGATGTGCTGTAATGTATGTGCAGTAATGTATAGTGATGTGCTGTAATGTATGTGCAGTAATGTATGGTGATGTGCTGTAATGTATGTGCAGTAATGTATGGTGATGTGCTGTAATGTATGTGCAGTAATGTATGCTCTGTAATGTAAGGAGATTGCTGGCATGTGATCTAATAAGCTATGAAGTTTGAAGGTCGGTGCAGTAATATGTGGTGGGTGCTGTATGGGGGCATACTGACGTGCAGTAATATGTGGAATGTGTTAGTGGTGCAGTAGTGTATGAAATGTTTGAGAGTGCAATAACCTGTTATCAGGAAATAGGACCCAGTATTGTTTGAGTTGTCAGGTGTGCATGGGACATGATATGGGATACAGGGATGCATGGGATGTGATAGGGATTGCAGCAATGCATGGAATGTGATAGGAGATGTACCAATGCATGGGAAGTGATAGGGGGTGCAGGGATGAATGGGATGTGATAGGGAGTGCACGGATGTCCTATGCTGTAAGCATTCCCCACCCCCGTCGCACCCCACCCGGCTACTTTTTCATGCCACCCGGCTGGAAAAAAATTCTGGGGAGAACCCTGGAACATCCCAGATATTAGGTAAACTACGTTATATCCATTTATTATACAGAAGCTTTCGAGCAGCCAAAATTATTATGTGAGCCAATGTCGGAATATTTTTAACTAATTGATCTTTTGTGCTTACATTTGCAGGACCAAAATAATTATCTCAAATACACATAATGGAGGGGTCAGAATAATCTTCTATTTGCACAGGGTAAATATATATTTTTGGACTTTAGTCCAGAAGGTGGCTACACTAATACATCACCATAAGCAATGAAAAAGATTGGCATCCCGTGCAGAGCATTTGGGGCAACAACGCCAGTAATAACGATCAGGACTTTTGTATTTAATATTAAACACGTACAGTATTTTTCACGATGAATCATTTTGAAATAGGATTCTCGCCATAACTCATCTATAATTATAGATCGTATAAGGTTATTTCCTTCTATAATTTGTGAACTTAAATATGCATCCAAAAAATCTTTAAACCAAGAGGATAAATTATGATAGGCCCTCTTTTCCAAGGAGACCCTCATAATTCTTTCTTGAATTTCTGACAATGACATCTTTGTGGATTCAGGAAATAATCAAATTCATTCAAATTCATAATACCAGCCATATTACCCCCATGCTCCCTAGAAATGATTTCAATTTAGCAAAAGAAACGGAAGTGTGAGCATGGAATGCCATATATTTCCCTTAGTTCTGGAAAGGTGTCCCACTTATTCATTTCAAACGACCAAAGGTATCCCAATTTAGTCCTACCTTTTGATTCCCATGTCAGGAAATCTCAATGTGCAGTACTTGGTGGGAAATCTGGGTGTCCCCATAGGGGAATATATTTGGATATTCCTTTAGATTGGCAAAACAGAAAACGTAGTTCCTTCCAGGTAGCCCAGTTATCCCTAACCATCCTACTATGCTTAAGGAGCATTGGAAGATCTTTATATGATGTATGTAGGATGGCCGTAGGCAACCAGGGCTCCATGAAAGAGCACTCCAAATCATAATTAGAGTATATACTTCTTTCGCATTCCCAATCTCTAATATATCTAAAAAGGCATGCTGGATTATAGTAACGAATGTTTGGCAAGCCAAGACCTCCCCAATCTTTAGGTAGTTTCAATTTATCATAAGCTATCCTGACCTTATGACCTTGCCAAAGAAACTTATTAAAGGCTTTCTCTATTCTCTTCATATATTTATCTTTAAGTGATAGTAGGATTGTCTGTAGTAGATATAAGAGTTTGCCAAAGCTATGGTCTATTAGACTGCTTGCAGGACAACGGAGCTCTGAATTTGGGTGGGCCTCACTTAACCAGAAACTGTTTAAGTTGTGTCACAACATAAACAAACCTGTTTTATACGGACAGTGTCCTGCGTGCTGGCTGCAGCGACCCTGCAATATCACAATATTTTATTCATACAAGCTTAAAATGTTACTCCATTTTATATAAAAGGAAAAACAATCCTCACCACATCATAGTTACATAGTTATTATGGTTGAAAAAAGACATACGTCCATCGAGTTCAACCAGTACAAAGTACAACTCCAGCCTGCTCCCTCACATATCCCTGTTGATCCAGAGGAAGGCGAAAAAACCCTTATAAGGCATCATCACACTGCAAGTAGTTTAACAAGTTGTATGATGCTAACATACATGTGCGTCCTCTGGAACTGCTCATGTGTTGCACTGCTGAAGTCTTCCTGGTAAGAAGTAGTGTTTGCATGTTATTTGCCCAGCCGTAAGATCCCCACAGAAGCGTACCCACTTCCCTGTGCAATGAATGGGTCATTGCAGGAAAACAAGAGATGCTGTAGCAGAGGCATTAGATGTTCTGTCCTGGTGTATGCCATTGCCCCAAAACACTTGGTGATAAAATTCTTCACACAAAGTGGGTGAATATACGCATCCAGTTTGTTCCTCTGTCCTGCAAGCAGGCTGTGCAGGCGCATCCTGTCTGTAATGATCTGCTCAGCTGCCTGTGCAGGCAGGCAGCTTTTTGACCATTGTTCAGGTCTGCATTCTGCAGGTCTCTGGAAGAGAGACCTTTTGTCAGTATTGCAGCTTGCTGCTGAGGAATTTGCATATGTTTGTCATGCAGATTGCCTAGCCACATCCTTTGTAGGCTTGCTCTATAAATACTATGTGATATCACTGACCTTGGCTGGTCATAAGGATTCGTCCTGTGAAACACTCTGGAGAGTGTCAGCCTTGCTCATTGTTTGAATATTAGTTTAGAGTAATTGCTGGGACTGCACTCGGCAGGTTCCCTAGTGCAGTTGGGATTGCATGTCTGTTTTGTCTGCCTGTCGCGATTGTCCTGTCCCTGCGGTGGTCGACAGGAAGTCGTTCTGATCTTTGTTCTTGGGGTATAGCTGGAGCAGCGGTTGCTACCAGCTATCTCCTCTATCTGTCTTGCCTGGATCGCACTCGCCTAGCGCTAGTGCTGTGGATCCGTCTGATCTCCATCTCTCTGTCTCCCTGGATCGCACTGGCCTCTTTTCGCTAGTGCTGTGGATCCATCTGATCTCCATCTCTCTGTCTCCCTGGATCACACTGGCCTCTTTTCGCTAGTGCTGTGGATCCGTCTCTCGCCTGTTCCTGTTTTCGTGTGTCTGTCTTGTCTGCTACAAACGCTTGCTGGTGGCTCGGTGAGGTAACCGTTAAGCAAGCGCTCGCGTCCTCTGTTTCATGTTTGTCTGTCGGTGGTTAGTTAGGCGTGTTTGTCTCTATTGTGCTTATCACGTGGAGACCGCGCATAAACGTGTGCACTGTTGCGAATGAGTGCGGTGTTCGCGTTTAGCTAGCGTTTGTTATTTTTCGTATCTCCTCATTGTATGATTTGCTGTGCCTTTGCTACTCTCGTGCTCTGCCTTGCTGTAACCTGGTGTCACGCCTGGCGATCGCACCTCTCGCGATCGCGTTCCTACTTCATATCTGCTGTGGTATCTGCTGTGGTGTGTGCACCGTCGCGGGTTGGCGACTAGTTTGGTGCACACACATACAATCTGTCTCTGTGCTCATTCTCAATCGCCTCTCTTGCGATTGCGTTTCTTCCCTTCGTACAATTCCTGTCTGGCGTGTGTGGTAGGGCAGAGGAGCTGTTCCTCTGCACTCCACAGCTCCACCTGCCGACAGGAATTTCCCTCTACAGGTGCATTGCACCTTCTGCTGGGTTTCCTCAAATTATACGCTTGTGGAGGATTTCCGCAGTGTCAGCGCACGCCTTGTGCGCTGATCACGGAGAGAATTCCACAATCGTTACAGTATGACCAGCCCAACCAAAATTCCCAGTGTAGAGGGAATTTCTGATTTGTACGATTTTGTTGAATATGGGTCCTGTATCTTTAAGAGGTTTAAGATACTGGACTCTGGAACCAGAGATGAGTTTATATCAGAATGTTTCAGATTTTTGGCAAATCCTGAATTTCAGGCCACCAGCATTTCCACTTGGAGTGCTCAGATTGCTTACAATCTTTTCCAAGAGGATCTGTTTGTATGGGCGAATGAGTGTGCCAAACACGTGAATCTGAGACATAACCCTCGCAGATTTCTGAGTCATGTATTTTCTCGTAAGCTTAGAATTCCCCTGCCAGGTAATTTCTATGAGTTTTTTTCCTGCAGAGCATGATGCTGATCAGATCAGCTCATGCAACATTTCTGTGTCATTACCATATGTTAATGAATTGGTGCTTGCAGGCCAATCTGCTGATTCGACTTGTCAGCCAAAAGATTCGTTGCCCATAGCAACCACAAATAGGGAGGTTATTTCTGTCAAGTCTGAAATGTGCAAAACCATTCAGTATGATAATCAGTTTAATGTTTCTCATGCCACTTCAGCCTCTAAGCAGATGCAAGAGAACTGCCTGGAAACGTTTCTTGCATTTAAAAAGACATGCAAAGTGGCTAAAAAGAGAAAAACTAAAAAACGCAAGCATCGGAATAAAACACTCCCTATTGATGTTTACAATGATGTTGTTCCGTCTCCGGCTTTTTTGCCTCAATCCAAAGCTTTTGTGGATTCTTTAATAGGCAGAATCATTTTTTATATTAAAGTAGTAAGAAAGTCTATGCATGTACCTGACCGCAACCCATATGAAAGCTACTTAGATACTGGCTTGTTTGAACCTCCATTTGCCTCATGGGAAATCGGGCCCTTGATGGAGGAATTTGAGTTTGATTGGAAAGCCTTTTGCGATTTTTACATCGCAAAAAGCGAAGATGTCTTGAATGAATGTCTCGATTCTGTGTACCTTTTGATTGATTCCGATGAGTGTGACAGGTGTTTTGTGGATCCAGTGATGTGTGTGTGGCAGACGATTTTGGATGAGTTGCACACACACCAATCAATTGATTCCAATAAAGAGACATCGTTGTCGGATGATTGTTCCTGCCTTTCTGGGGTAAAGCATGTGAGTCGTGACATTGTGCGATCTGAAATGAGTGGGTGTGCCACGGTGGTTGATTCCTGTGCGAATCCTGGAGGATTCGCTCCTGACTGCGTGCAGTTTAAATCTGTGCGATCTGATGCCTGTTTCTCTGATGTTCCTGCAGATTGTGATCAGCATGAATGTGCCAGTTTTCTCAAGGATGTGTGGGACCCTTTATCATTTAGAGACAGACCTTTAAGATCTTCCATCTGTGATTCTGCCATGGGGAAAATTCCTAAATTTTGCAGCATCAAAAGTAAAATTAATATGTCTAATAAAGTTTTTCCTGATGTTGTCGCTATTTCTACTGCAGATGCGTCTTTGTCTCACCCTGTTCACAACTGTAAGGGCCCATTGCCTGGTGACAGTTGCTCCAGTGTTTCTGTCCTGAACACCTTACAGTCTGCCCCGCAGATCGTGGAGGTTTGCGCTATGGAAGCGTCAGTTTCACAACCTAAAGCGATTTTTGATTCGCAGGTTTTGCGTTCTGGCTCCTCGGATTTGACATTGTTAGCCGAATCTAAGAGTGAGACAGCGCTTCGGTTTTGCGAATCTGACTCTGAAACATCTTTGCTGGGTCCAGAGAAAGTTTCTCTGAGCCTGTCCTGTACCATGAATAACAATATGATGTCCAATCACACTGACATTTGTGAGTCCCTTACTTGTTCTGAGGAAAATGCTGATTCTGCACCCTGTACTCTGGATAAGTTAAGATGGCCTTGTCTCCTGCAGTGTCCCTAGAGGCTCGTCTAGGTATTGCCACTATACTCACCTGTTTTTCTGCAGTTTTGGAGTTGCAAGCTAGTTTGACTGCTACGCAGAATTCTGGGTGCAGCGAGATTAAAGTTAGGGAGTCAGTGTGTGTTCCAGTAAATATTCATGTACGTTCCGCTCATGATGATGAAATTCAGTCTCAGTTTATGGTGGAACCTTCCCTGGGACATCTGCCCTGTTCACTCACTCACTCACTCACTCACTCACTCACTCACTCACTCACTCACTCACTGTCATTTCAAGGTAAGTGAGTGGTCCGCTTGTTCATAGTGGGACTTAAAGGGGAGAGATTGGTGAATGGGAATATGTGTTCCCGAAGCCAATTAAAGAGCCTATGAATAAATAAACAAGGCTCCCATCAGAAGCCATGTTCATTTATTAAAATGAACGTTAAAAGTAGAGGAAAAACAAGACAAAACAAAACACACAAAACACAAAGTGCATAGTGCCATATAGTGGACAAAAATAAAAATGACACTAATACATTACAACATACTTCCCCCTATATGTATTAACCCCTTAAGCAACCTGTTTCTCCCCATAGATACCAAAATAAAACACTTGTAAAGAAAAGAGCCAAAGTGACAGCATTTTAAAAAAATACATAAATAGTTGCCTTCGGGACTCAGCTTTTTTTAATATGTATGTCATAAGGGTATATTGCTGTTATTTTAGCAAATAAGGGCATGTAATTATTGATAGGGCACAAAAAACACAAATTAGAAAAAACACACCTTCATTTCCAAATAATATACTATCTCTATACATACCAGAAACATAATTGAAATGTTTCAATAGTCAGCATAAATGGGCAAATAAAATGTGTGAGTTTTATCTATAGTAGCATTATTTATTTAAAAATATAGGGGATGAAATTGGAGAAATAGTGTCTTTTTTATTTTTTTCCATGTTTTTCCCTATAAAAAAATGCATAGAAAATAATATAATTACTGAAAACAAGTATCACCTGCAAAAAGTCTAATTTGTGGCGGGAAAAAAATCAATATATATAGATCATTTAGGTGTGATGAGCAGTGATACAGTTATGGCCAATTTAATAGGAGGATCGTTGAAAGGTGAAAATGGCTCTGAATTGCTTGCACTGTGAAATAAACGTTGGGTGGTAATTCCAATGGTGTGCTGGTGGCTACACTCTTTGAGGTTACTTATAAATAAATATGGATGAGGCTCTATAACCAGAAGAAGAAAGTAGTTCATTCATTTCAGATACACATTTGTGCACTGTACCACTTCTGCTGACAAGGGATACTTTTTTACCATGATGCTTGACACAGGATCTGCTGTATCCCTGCCAGTATCAATATCAGTGGAAATGTACTACACATACTTTGCAATTAAACACTTTTTTCACCAATCCCTGTGCTTGATTGCCTGCCAGCGAACTGGAGTTCCACATTGTGAACAAAGACACTTGGCATAGATAGCTTTGCTGCAGTATACAGACAGTTCCTTTCTTCCAAACTCGAGTTACATTTCAGAGATACAAACAAAGTTGTCTCCATGTACAAAGTATACAATACTGTTTTGTTTTGTTTTTAAACGCATTTTTATTGTTAAAGGGAACCTTAACTGAGAGGGATATGAATGTTTCCTGTTAAACAATACCAGTTGCTTGTCAGTCCTGCTGATCTCTTTGCCTGCAGTAGTGGCTGAATCACACACCCGAAACAAGCATGCAATCCAATCTGACTTCAGTCAGAGCACCTGATCTGCACGCTTGTGGAGGGGCTGTGGCTAAAAGTATTAGAGACACAGGATCAACAGGAGAATCAGGCAACTGGTATTATTTTAAAAGGAAAAATACATATCCTTCTCAGTTTAGGTTCTCTTTAAATGTTAAAGCATTGTATAAATTGTTAAGGTGGCCATACACTGGTCGATTTGCCATCAGATCGACCAACAGATTGATCCCTCTCTGATCAAATCTGATCAGAGAGGGATCGTATGGCTGCCTGCTTTACTGCAAACAAATTGTGAATCAATTTCACTAATCACTATGGAAGCGATTCACAATCTGTGGAGCTGCCGCTGCCGCCGTCCCCCGCATAAATTACCTGATTAGGCCGGCGTGAGTCCCCTGGTCCCCGCTGTCTCTTCTCCGCTCTGGGCTCTAGACAGTAGAGGGCGTAAGTGAAGCCAGCCGGAGCCCAGCGTGGAGACGGGACAGCGGAGACCAGGGGACTCGCGCCGGTGGAATAGGTAATGTATTGTCGCTAGCATCAGTCGTTGGATATTTGAACGCCGCTATCGACGCACTCCCGACCCACCGGTGATCGAGCAAAATCTTCCATACAGACGGATCGACGGAAACGATCGATTTCGGACGGAAATCGATCGTCCGGTCAGCGTTTGCGCAACGATTTTACAGCAGATTTGATCACAGTGTTCGAATCTGCTGTATATCGGCGGGAAAATCGTATCGGCCTCTTAAGACGTAGTTTAAAAAACTTTAAAAGCACATTGATAACAACTAAAAACATATGTCCAAATCCAGAGTTGTCTGAAAGTAAATGATCTACCAACTTTTCACCATGTTTCCCACAGGACTCAACTTACAAACAGGTTCTGTTCCAGGAGATTGTTTTTAAGGTTGAATTTGTTTGTAAGTGGGTGACAACCTGTATCTGCAATTACTAATTGTATCACAACAACTCCAGCTTCCACTATGCGACCAATGTTAAACTGAAAAGATACTTGAAATAATTTCCTTTTTATCACATGATATCTTAAGTAAAACTGAATTTTGCCTTTTTAAAACAGAAGGTATTTGCCATTATTCAGGTTGGTGTGAGCATTTGAGGTGTCCCACTATATGTCACCAATTAATATGTCTTTTTTTAAAGTTCTATGTTGTTTCAGAAGTCAGTCAGTAAACTTTAAAGTGAACCCAAACTGAGTAAAATGATTTAAAATAACCACATGATGTACCTGCAAATGATTATTACATACTTGCATTGACCTCAGTTCCTCTCACCATTTTCTTCTATGATTCCTTCCAGTTCTTACAAGATCTTGTCAGACTTGTCTCTCCGGAAGCTTTAAAGAAAACCTGAACTGAAAATTAAAATTAAAAATAACCATACACAAGTCATACTTACCTGCTGCGTAGTCTACTCATCAATCTCTTTCTCCTCTCCTGTGTCCTGTTTGTCCACTGTGATCAATGGAATTCTCTGTCCTCCATTTTGAAAATGGCCATTACCCCATAACAGCTTCCTGGTCAGCACACAGTTAAACTGTAATATCGCCCACTTGAGCCATAGGGAAACATGGACACATCAGTTCTCCTCTCAGCTGTAACTGACAGCAACTGATATATAACTGACAGCAACTGATATATTTCAGTTCTGACAAAATGTTGTCAGAACTGGAAGGGATCATTGTCAGAAGAAAATGGTGCGCTTCTGAGAGGAACTGATGTCAAGGTAACTATTTAATGTTCATTTGAAGTTACCTCATGTGTTTATTTTAAATAATTTTACTCAGTACAGGTTCCCTTTAAGACTTAGCCACTATATCAGTTGCTGTCAGTTATAACTGAAAGGACAACTGATATTCAAGGTAATGTCCATGTTTCCCTATTGCTCAAGTGTGTGATATTATAGGTTAACGGAGTGCTGACCCAGAAGCTTTTACGAGGTCATGTCATTTTTAAACTGGAGGATGGACAATTCCATCGATTACAGTGGAAAAACAGGATGCAGACGAAGAGAAAGAGATTGATGAGCAGACTACATGTGAGGCAAGTATAATGTGTGTATGATTAATTTGACTTTTATTTTTCAGTTCAGGTTTGTTTTAAGGCTCAAATTGGGTGTTTTTGTGTCTACAATAAGGCCATTTACAGAGCAATTGCTAGTACCTGATTTGGTAGACTATGCAATTACATTTTTGCTTTTCCATTGACATTTAACTTCAAACAAAACAGAAATGTAAAAGTACACATTTGCAACAAAACTTGTTTGAAGTGAATGGCACTGATTAAAACCACTGATGATGATTTCCGTAAAACAACAAAAAGACAGAAAATAACAATAACAAACAATAAAAGTCTACAGAAAAAGATATCTGACGTGCTGGATCCTGCTGAACGACAGCTGTTTTTTTCCAGTTCAGGCAAATGATAAAGCGGCTAGAGAATTCTCTGTTAAGAAGCTAGTCATGGCTCTCTTCCTTACCTCACCCACTCGAAGCCGCTCCATCATGTGCTGCACAGCCGTCCCTTCTCCATCTCCATAGCAACTGAACGTGTCACTAGCTTGCAGTGGTGTAAATTACACATGCCAGGCCCTCCAGCCGGCCCCTCTCCCCTCCCCATGGGCTAAAAGAAAAATAATTGGGCTATGTGTGCGCTTTCAAACCCTCCATCGACCCCCCCCCCCCCCAGACTTCGCAAAGCAGCTGTAATAGAGCTTCACACCTCATGCAAGTGGTGCGACAGGTCCTCCTCACTCCTCTCTGTAGCCATAACATGCAGCCTATTATTGTGTGGCACCCAACTCTGCATGTCATATGCCAGGCATCATAAGCCGCATAGGCTGAATGGTTAGACAGAGGAATAAGGAAGACCTGCCCCAACTCTGGTATGAGGTAAAGTATGAAGCTCCACTGCAGCTGATCTGCACCCCAGGACCAATCCCCCTTAGCCCCTAGCTCCCCCAAGACAGCAGAGTCCACAGGGGCTATTGTTAAGCCCTGCTAGCCTATAGGTTAGAGATGCATTTGTACAACACTTGGCCCCAGACAGTTGCCTGAGGGAATGAGTCTCACGTTGTATGTCACTGCACTGAGCAGACATATACACAGCGATTATGTCTCTGTTTCCAGGAATCCAACTGGAATGTCTTACTTTCTGAGTATTTGTATGGGAGCTGTATTAAAGTTAAAGATGGCTGACTTTGTGTGGTGACCTGGAGCTATCGCTGGTAAATATGGACAGATGACTAGATATATATGCTGTGGATATTCAAATTGTCTTGCTTTCCTTACAGAATATACAGTAAACATCTGAATTTTGGTGCTTTTGCTCTACATTTGATCATACTTGTATGCTGTGTACTTAGCTCTTTGCACAGTCCAGTGAGGTATTTCTGACGTCTGGGCCATCCCTATTTCTGAGTAGTATACTTTTAATGCTGGTTGTAGTTGCATAGGGAAAGCTGGAGTGTTGTAAAACAATCAAGCAATTGCCCATACAGTGTAGCTACAGTGTAGCTAAAAAAAAAAATGACTAACAGAAATACAAATTCCCTTTTTCACACACATCTACACACACCAGCAGGCAACCAAGCACAGTAATTGAGTCTTGCGATCTAGGAGTCGTTAGCTACTCATTCAGGGTAAGTAGGCACTTTGGAGGCAGGTGGAAGATGGCTTGCTCTGGTGGTGTGAGCCCTGGAGTGAGTTGTTTGCACCTGTCCTCCCCCCCTCTGGAGTGTTGTGTGTGAGCCAGCCCTGGGCTCTAAAGCTTGGGGTAACCCATGCTTCACTCCTTTCTCATGTGGTGCCCCCAAGTTAATGCGCATGTAGCAGAACACAATGGACGTTAAGGTAAGTGCCTGTTTTTAATTTTGGGAGGTTGGAGCGGATGCCTCACCACGGCACTGGTCACGCTTGGGGGGGTCGCCTGGGCCACCCAGCCTCCCCCTCCGGGGTGCTGCTGTGGTTCCCAGGCGGTGAGAGTGCCTGGGACCCCACGGTCCCCCGGTTGTATGGGGGTATTGGGAAGCCTCCCCGTGGCGCTCCTGGATAGTGCTTATGTGGCATGAACTAATTCCCGCAGGGGGAACGCCTTGCGGTATTCGTTTTTTGACCCTGCATAGTTTGGCGTGCGAAAGCAAATGCATATTTGCATGAGCATTGCCTCATGAATAGCCAATTGAGCCAAATTTGCAGAGCAAGACTTGCTAGGGTTAAAACTTGGTGTTAGAGCACGCATACATTTTTCTCAGGTAAGCATTTTTTGTGGTTGAATCCTTTGGAGGCAGGTGGAAGATGGCTTGCTCTGGTGGTGTGAGCCCTGGAGTGCGTTGTTTGCACCTGTCCTCCCCCCCTCTGGAATGTTGTGTGTGAGCCAGCCCTGAGCTCTAAAGCTTGGGGTGACCCATGCTTCACCCCTTTCTCATGTGGTGCCCCCAAGTTAATGCGCATGTAGCAGAACGCAATGGACGTTAAGGTAAGTGCCTGTTTTTAATTTTGGAAGGTTGGAGCGGATGGCTCCCCCCGGCGCTGGCCACGCTTGGGGGGGTCGCCTGCGCCACCCAGCCTCCCCCTCTGGGGTGCTGCTGTGGTTCCCAGGCGGTGAGAGTGCCTGGGACCCCGCGGTCCCCTGGTTGTATGGGGGTATTGGGAAGCTTCCCCGTGGCGCTCCTGGATAGTGCTTGTGTGGCATGCACTAATTCCCGCAGGGCGACCGCTTTGCGGTATTCGTTTTTTGACCCTGCATAGTTTGGCGTGCGAAAGCAAATGCATATTTGCATGGGCATTGCCTCATGAATAGCCAATTGAGCCAGATTTGCAGAGCCAGACTTGCTAGGGTTAAAACTTGGGTGTTAGAGCACGCATAAATGTTCCTCAGGTAAGCATTACGTGAGTTTGAGTTGTGTTAACTGCACAACGCACACTATATAGATGATGTAAGTAACAGTAAAATTTCCATGCTTTCTGCATATTGCAACTTTACCAATATTTAGTGAAGATGGCCCATAGCAACATTAAAAAATAAACTACAGTCAAATGTTCATTTGAACAAAGGCAGGCAATACTGTCTACAATAAACTTTGTAGAGTAAAATACCATCCTGTTACCAGCCAATCCCATCAGTCTTGTTTGCCAACCAAGTCCTGTCATTCTCACCAATCCTGTTATCATTTACCATCCAGTCCTGTCTGACTTGCTCACTAATCAATCCCGTCAGTCCCACTTGCCTTCCCAGACAGTTCTGCCAATCCCTCCTTTCAGCCCATTCTGCCAGCCCATCCTGTCCTTTAAGTCCATCTTGCCAGTCAGTCTGGTCCTTACAGTCCATCCTGCCAGTCCCTCCTTTTGTTTCTGCCCATCCTGACATTCCCTCCCAGCCCTCCAATCTATCCTGCCCTTACCCATGCTACAAGTTTGCCCTCCTGTTATTCTTGTCAGAAATTGATTATCCTAGGGGCTGAGACCTGGTGGCCACCAGGCAGCAAAGTAGTCCACCACTCACTAGGGGTGATGGCCTACCATTCCTTGCCAGATGCTCTTGTGAAGATCCATGGTCACTTAAGCTGGGTACACATGGTACGATTTTTCGATTCGGACCCGATCGTTTTTTCCTGCTCAATTCTGCTCTCGATTTTCTTATCTTCACTCATTTTTCTTATCTTTTTCCATTCACTTCTATGAGAAATTGAGCGCAGAATTGATCGGGAGTAATATAGGACATGAGGGATTTTATCAATCGGATGCATCTATCGCACGGAAAATTGTACCGTGTGTACCCAGCATTGGATTCCATGCTCAGGAAGCCACCACACCAACCACTAGTGCCAAAGATTAACAGGGCCCTGATGACCAGTCTTACAATCAATTTTGTATAACAGGATCGATTTTTTGTAAAAGCAGTTCAGAACTCCCTATTAGTGAAATAACATCACCTGGAGAAATAACATCACATGGAGCAAAAAAGTAAGTTTGCCTATTTTCATTGGAAATATGTTAGCACTTTTAGATCTTAGAACTTTTGTATATTATGGAGCTAGTCTTTGTACTCACGGTGAAGGACATTGGGGACAAGATATGTGGAATGATGTCTCGCTGGTGGAATTTTGTATTTGTGTTACACTAGCTGTTTGAGGTGCAATGATGGCATAGGCTGCCCCTTTTTGCGCTCAGCCCTGTGATATATAGGGTGTCAGGACAGGGTGCTGTGAGGTAAGTATTTAGGGTTAATTAAGACTGGTATATGTCTTTTTCGTGGTTGTGTGTTTATTTATTTTTTAACTCTTTATGGAAATGTGTAAGGGGTACATTAGTACGTGCATACACAATGGTAGCATTCCAAGGCAGCTGTACCACGGTAGTAGCTGATGCCAATGCCTCAGCTGAATTGCCCCAATGACTTGGATAACACACCAAATAGAACAAAGAGGCAACACAGCTGGTTTTCGAAAGTGCATATATTGTGTCAACAGAGAAAACACTACATCCTTTATACTCATTTCCTCTGAGGGGGTTGGGCATCCAGGAATCCCCCTGTTAAAGGTTCTCCAGGTAGCAGTTAAAGGTAGCACCATGTTTTTCTGTCCACCTTATTGCGCTTTTATTGAATATTACACCAACACAAACAGTCAAAAACAGCAGCGGGCAGTGCATGTTCGTTTGCATAAAAACCGTGTTGCAATAGTGGAAAACCAAATACGTACAAATCAAAAAGCAAGTAGTGGAAATGGGCCCTTATAATTTGAATAATCAAAATAAAGGCCTTTTCTGACAATCACGTAGCAAGCTTATTCTATGAAAAAAACATTATTAACAATTAGTTTTTATAAAATAGTTGAGCTGGAACCCTCACACCCCATTGTTTCTGGAATGGTCAACCAAGCACTGCAGGAGATCAGACATCCTCCCACTGAGGGCCGACTAGACAGACATTTTGGAGAACATTACAGTCCTCTGCAGCGAATACCTTTTAAAACGCAACAATTACATTATCAATATTCAAAGTTCCGTCCAATGGAAGCCAGGACAGCAGTCTCTCATCAAAAAGCTTTTATAATGGAACTCCAACCAAACCCTTTTTCTTTACTGTGATTTAAATTGCAAAACATTAGTACCCATGTCTAACTCAACTGACGTGACAGACGTGTGGAGGCTGCCGCATTTATGTCTTTTTAACAATACCAGTTGCATGGCTGTCCAGCTAATCTTTCATGCATCAATAGTGTCTGAAACATAAGTGTCTGATCCACACAACAAGCATGCGCCAAATGCAGTCAAAACTCAACTCACTCAAACATCTGATCTGCATGCTTGTTCAGGGTCAATTGCAAAAGGTATTAGGGGCATAGGATCAGCAGGACAGCCAAGCAATTTGCATTGTTTAAAAGGAAATAAATATGGCAGCCTCCATATCCCTCTCAGTTCAGGTGTGCTTTGAAGGGAACCTGAAGTGAGAGACATTTGGAGGCTAACATTACTTTTTTCTTTTAAACAATGCAGATTGCCTGGCTACCTTCTGATCCTATGACTTAATTACTTTTAGCCGTAGACCCTGAACAAGCATGCAAATCAGGAGCTCTGACTCAAGTCTGACTGGATTAGCTGCATGCTTGCTTCAGGAGTGTGATTCAGACACTACTACTACTACTGTAATACATGAGAGAACAGCAGGACTGCCTGGCAACTTGTATTGTTTAAAAGGCAATAAATATGGCAGCCTTCATAAGTTTCCCACTTCAGGTTCCTTTTTTTGGTAGCTCCAGTAACTTGGATAGGAAGTGAGTAATATGATGATTTCTTCAACAGGCAATACAGCAATACAATTATTGTTAGGGTACTATGAGCCATCAGAAAAGATACATTTGAATCTGTTATATGGCTACCACTTCCTGGTAGGATGAGGGCCTAAAGAGTTTTAATACTAGGAATAGGTTGTTTAGGTAAACTCTCATACTACATGGAGTTAGTAAAATTGGCCAGTGATTGGCCAATCAAAATTGGATGTGTGTGCCAGGCTTAAGGCAATTGTTTTCCTAAATAATTAAGCATTATACCCCTCTGGTAGCCTGCACTCAGAAGTTTGATCAGATTCTGACTCATAATACAGAGAACAGAGTCAAATCAAAGAGCAGAGAGAATAAACTTGTATATGTAATGATTACCCACTTAGTCCAAACACCCAAACAGCTGCAGCAAGCCCAAAATCTTTAGTAGGGTTTAGAGCAGTCGTGCATTTAGAAAAAGAGCCTGGCAGTCATTTACAGTAAAACTCACAGTTTCTCCCTAGGAGCAGCATCAGTCATTAGAAAGAGGGGAGACAACGGCAGGTTAGGGGGCATGTAACAGACTGGGGCAGTTGGCGAGAAAACAGCAGGAAGGTGTGGTAGATGGGAGAGGGGGACTGGGAAATGAGAAGAGACATGGAGGGATCTGCTGGTATATGAGCTAGGCATAGACAGGCTGCAAAGTTAGTGGAGCATTAGGAGGGTTAACACAGGTATTCAAAATGAAGTTTTGAAACAGTTTGCACCAGAAGGACAACTGGTTATAGCATAACCCCATTCCTGGTTGAGAAGCTGATTGGTTCCTTATTTTCTTCAATCACCTTAGAAATGAGAAGAGTTTTGCAAGCTTTTCAGTTTCAACATAAACAGTTAATGCAAGAAAATGAAGGTTTGCACTGTACTGTAACTCTCATCTATATACGGTATTCAAAGATGAATGCTAGGATTAGTTTTCCTGGCTCCTGCAACCTTACCTCCCACAGTAAACAGTATGAGGGTGCTATATGAAAAACATATATGTATATTTATATGTATATTTATGTATTCAGGAAGGTAAGGTAAGATAGTTTTCATGTTGCAAAAATCATATTGCCAATAAAGTCTTTATTTTAGCTTGCCGACCACTGAATAATTTATTAGTTTGAGGCTTCTTTTACACTGCAAATTGCAATTCATACTTGCGATTCGATTCCAATTTGCGATTCGATTCTGATTGTCACTGGATGCTAGCAACACAAGAAGAAAAACGCAGAAAAAAATTGTTTTGAGGGCTCTTTTACATTACATGCAATTTCAGATTTCGATGCGATTTTACATGATTCCAATTTTGATGCGATTAAAAAAATTCTGCAGGGTTTTTTTTACACACCATGCAATTCCGATTTACAATTTTGATGTCATTTTACATGTGAATCAAATTCCGATTTCTGATGTGATTAAAAAAAATCCTGCATGCTGCATTTTCCTTCTTGTGTTGCGAGCATCCAGTGAAGATCACAAATTGGAATAAAAAACGGAATCGGATATCAGAATTGCGAATTGCAGTGTAAAAGAAGCGTTAGTTGCATAAAATATTGGAATTAAGTGTAAATGTAGTGTAAAAGAGCGCTCAAGGTAACTCCCTTCATACAACCTCCATGCAAGGTTTTGTAGCTTTGTAACACTTTTAGCAAATCTGTGTACATCTACACCACTTGCAGTCATACTGTGCACATCTAGACCACTCTTGTTTGCTTCCTCCTGTTACTGGACAACCAGGTAAGTGCTGGCACTGTGGCAGTCCATTGCTAACATCCCCACTACCTCCTCTCAAAGGCACACGGATAACTGAATGATTAGGACGACTCCAGCGAAAAAAGTAAGCAGTTAAAATCTGACAGAACCGACGGTTTTGGACTAGTCCATCTCCCCATGTGGGATCCCCGGGGTTTCCTTTGTTTTAAAAAGCATTTTGTGAATGGCAGTTTAACGGCCAAAATAGTAAGCTCATACCAGCCAGCTTTCCTACTCACTCACACACTATTTTGTCAGTTAGACTTAGCAACTGCCATTCAAGAAATGGTTTTGAAAACAAAGAAAACCCTGAGAATCCCCCATGAGGAGATGGACTAGTCCAAAACCTGTCGGCTCTGTCAGATTTTAACTGCTTACTTTTTTCACTAGCGTGGTGCTTTAAACCTGGATGAAGAACATCTCTTCCATCTCCCAGAGGAGGTAGCAGGAAGCAAGGTAAACGGTTGACTGGTCTTTGTGAAGTTTTGTACAGACAGCATATTATTCCTATAGCAACCTAACTATGCTTTACGTAGCAGTGGTGAAGGGCGAAAGTCATGAAAAGAATAAATCCCAATTTCAGCTTTACAGTGAACAAGAGACGAAGCACCCTCATTTATTTTACCATATATATCAGTGGGAACATTAGAGAAAACATCTACCCTGCTCTCTATTTCATTCTTCACTGCTCAGCCTGCTTCTCATCAGCCCTGATAAAATTCCAGACTGAGCCTTCAGTCTGGCTTTGCTCTGGAATCATTATAACTGAGTCTGTCTTCTCTGATGTATTTTCAAGCCCAAGCCTGCCCCCTTCTGGCTCTGCTATAATGATTCAGCTATAATGATTCCTGAGCAAAGCCAGACTGAATGCTCAGTCAGGAATTTTATCAAGCATTATGGTGGAGAACAGAGGCACCAAAAGGATAAAAGGAAGCTAAATGAGCTTAAAAACCAAGTTCTTGGTAAACAGAGGAGGTAGTGGTGGACTTACCTCCTCCAAGTAAACACACAACGACTGCAGTAAAGACAGTCAATATACTTTATTTATGAACTCCAAATATGCAACGCGTTTCGCAGGTTTGATCCTACTTCATCAGGCAATAACAACGGAGCAATAGCATATGTGGTCAGTATAAGAGCCAGACACATTTTATCAAGGCTGTTAAGAAGCAGGCTGAGCAGTGAAGAATGAAACAGAGAGCAAGGTAGATGTTTTCTCTAATGTTCCCACTGATATATATGGTAAAATACATGAGAGTGCCTTGTCTCTGGTTCACTTTAAGAGAAGGTGTTTTCCTAAGCACAAGGCATTTGTTGAGGAGCTGATGAAGATATTATCACCGACAACCTAATTAAACCAAAATTAATTGGAAAAGGGTGATGTGGGGACCTTCTGCTGTGTGCATAAAAAGGTGATAGACGTCAGTGGATTTTCAGACTGCAGCAATAGCATGTGCAGCACAGTGCAACAAATAAGGTTGGATATCTTAAATAATGCAAAAACAAAACAGATTAACAGCATCATTTAACAGACAAGGACTAGCTCACAGATACAACGTTTACAGTATTTTCTCAAAGCTTCTTATCTGGTATTCCACACACTAATATACAAGCTTAATTGAAGGAAATCCATCTGTTTAATCAGGTTAACATGGTGATAGATTTATTTTTTATTCCATTTATATTACACATTTACTTAGCACTAAAGCGTTTTCTTACAGAGAACAATACGTTTTACACATCACTTCCTATGCCTAAAAGGTGCATGCTATCTAATGTCTCTACCATAGCGTAGGGCCAATTTAGGGGAAAGCCACTTTGCAGTAGTATGATTTTGGGTTGTGGCAGGAAAACTGGAGGATAGCCATACAAACATAGGGGAAGATAATGCTCCTGATGTGATTCAAACTCAGGACAATAAAGGCAAAAAGACTAGAATGCAAAGCACTAATTTGCCTGATTTCTGAGGCTAGATTTACCTGTTCTGCACCCAGCGTATTGAAATCTATGCCCTGTTATCTTTGCCAGGGCATCCTTTTCAATTGCAAGGCTCCATGTGCTAACAGTCAGAAGAGAGATCCGCACACAGATTGAGCCGACAGGGGAATCTGAAGTGACGTCGGACTTCACTTGTGTCTGTCCCCTCAATCACATGCGCACTTCCAGATAGGACATTCATCATGTGATTCCGTTGCTATGCACATGTGCGGTGCTATAATCTATAAAGACTGTTGCAATACTATAGACTCTAATGCAATTGTGTGCAGTGCAGTACCGCCCGTGTCTCTTGGCAGCACACTGCAGCATCAGCATTGCCCGAACCACTTCTGGCGCATCATGTTGCGATGTGGGTACTGTAGCCCATCTCATTAAGATCAATTGTCTCATTGAGATCAATGATCGATGTGACGAGCTTCAAAAGAGAGTACGGTGATGCAATGGGCTATATATGCAAGGGACATTAAAAATGCTACTTGCCTGGCTGTCCTGCTGAACTTTTTGACTTCAGTAGTGTCTAATCACACAGCTGAAACAAGCATACAGCTAATGTGGCCAGATTTTAGTAGCAGAACCTGATCTGCATACTCATCTTGGGTTAGTGGTTTGAAGTTTTACAGGTCCGGGACCAGCAGAAAAGCCAGTAAATTGGCAATGTTTAAAGATAACCTGAGGCATTAAAACAGTAAAAAAGTAAATACTTACCTAGGGAGAGGGATGCCTCTAGAGGATCTCAGAGGCTTCCCACACTGTCGTCCAGTCCTCAGCCACTGCCTGGGATCGTCCTGAACATCTCTTCTGAGACAAGCATAGCCGTACCTGCGCAGTAGCATGGAGCCGCTCCTGCACGAGCCCTTGTAGGGTAATATTTGCAGGGTCTGCGGTCTGCGACTGGGGAATCGGAGGACCTTGTGTGAAGCCTCTATAGCAAGCATGTCGAACTCCAGTCTACAAGACCAGACTAGCGGCGCACAGATCCGCGCCTCCTCCAGTGGCTGTAACAGCGGTAAGTTCCTGCCCGCTGTCAGCCGCTGTGCGACACTTACACATTCCGGAGGGGAGAGCCAGGAAGGGGGCCCCAAGGTGAGGAAAGGGGGGAGACTTCCTCCCTTTCTCCGCTGCAAAGCCCATCGCCCTCTTTCACTGGCTGCCTCCCCTCCTGCTCAGGGTTCTCTGCAGGGAGGCGCCCCCCCCCTTCCCCCCGACCACGGGCCCTCGGTCCGTGCCCGAGTGCCCAAATGGTCAGTCCGCCTTTGCTATACACGTAACTCTGGTAAAATTGCTTTGCGCAAGCAGTGCACTCCAATTTTACTGGTACTTATGCCAATTACACAGTAATTAATAATTACACAGTGTGCATTGCACACTTAGCGCAAACCACATTACCTACGCAAAATGGCTTAAAGCAGTATAAAACCCTGACATAATATTCAATAAAAACAAGTTTTCCTACTTTTTATATGCCATACGGTTATCATACTTGCTTTTGTGCATAAATATTATTATTCATTTAGAAATTATACATTCCCAAAGTACACGTTTTTTGCTCTGAAAGCTGACTTTGCATTTCATTTATAACTGCTTTATTCATGTTCTAACAAGCAGAAATGCTTTCTGATTGTCTGACTGTTTTCAGGAGAGCCTGCAGTGTCAGAGAAGTGTTTATTTACATTCCTCATTTGATGCAATTGAATACAAGATACCATTATCTAAAGTTCGGATGCGTCCAGCTTTGCTGGCAGGGAACTTCTAAGTCCTGTGTGTAACCCTATGAATGCTGTTCTAGTAAAAAAAAAAATGTTGGTTGTATATAATATGATGTAAATAATCTATTAGAGCAAAGAAGAAATGCTGGGTTTCATTCCGCTTTAAGGCATGTTACCTGGCAAGGCGTCAGTTACCTAGGTGAAAGTACCTGTAAAATTGTGTACCTTGCCGTAATACAGCAATTTTACAGCGATTAGTGAATATGCCCAAATAAGGTCAAAGGATTGAATGCTGTCTAATTTTCAAGTGGACAGGGAGGACATAGTTTGGTAAAAATTGATAGAAAATATAAACCATAGGCCAACTGTCAATATAAGTTACCTGCTTATAAATGTTATTTCTTAAGGAAGAAGAAGAGCAGTTATTGCAGAGAAAAAAAAGGTCTCACTTGAACCCTCCGCTATAAATACCTAACTCCCCACCTAAAGCCTAACCCTACCTTTCCAATGGGCTCCGGTGGAAATAGCCGGTGCAGTAAGCTATCGTGGACATTAACACGTACATTTTTACGTGTTGCAGGTGTAATGCATAAAAATGTATGCGTTGCTCCTGCAACATGTAAAATGTACAAGTTAATGTCCGCGATAGCTTGTTGCACCAGTGGGAATGCGTGCAAAGGTACGTGCGGCGGCCAGCCGACTCCAAGTTAGCAGAATCGAAACTAGCTGGCGGCGGGGGACTGGAGGAGCTATGAGTGACTGCGAGGGCACAGGATGGCTGCAAGGGTCTGGTAGATGCCCCAGGTAAGTGAAACTCATTTTTTTTTAGAGTTAAGGTTTCCTTTAACACTGTTGTCCTCAAGAGGTTAATGTGCTCCTGCATGTCTTTTCCTTTGCCTAGTCTCATTTGATATACAGTGGGATGCGAAACTTTGGGAAACCTTGTTAATCGTCATGATTTTCCTGTATAAATCGTTGGTTGTTATTTGAGAAGTGAAACAAGTTTATTGGATTTACAGAAAGTGTACAATAATTGTTTAAACAAAATTAGGCAGGTGCATAAACTTGGGCACCATGCGTGGAATCCATGCTTCCCTTAACTTTGACAAGATTCCCAGTCCCTGCATTAGCCACACAGCCCCACAGCATGATGGAACCACCATCATATTTTACTGTAGGTAGTGGGTGTTTTTCTTGGAATGCTGTGTTCTTTTTCCTCCATGCATAATGCCCCTTGTTATGCCCAAATAACTCAGGTTTAGTTTCATCAGTCCACAGCACCTTATTCCAAAATGAAGCTGGCTTGTCCGAATGTGCTTTAGCATACCTCAAGCAGCTATGTTTGTGTTTTGGGTGGAAAAAAAGGCTTCCTCTGCATCACTCTCACATACAGCATCTCCTTGTGTAAAGTGAGCCGAATGGTTGAACGATGCACAGTGACTCCATCTGCAGCAAGATGATGTTGTAGGTCTTTGGTGCTGGTCTGTGGGTTGACTCTGACTGTTCTCACCATTCGTCGCTTCTATTTATCCGAGATTTTTCTTGGTCTGCCACTTCGAGCCTTAACTTGAACTGAGCCCATGGTCTTCCATTTCTTGAATATGTTCCTAACTTTGTAAAAAAAACAGCTGAAATCTCTGAGACAGCTTTCTGTATCCTTCCCCTAAACCATGATGGTGAACAATCTTTGTCTTTAGGCCATTTGAGAGTTTTTTTGAGACCCCCATGTTGCTACTCTTCAGACAAAATGAAAAGGAGGGAAATTTACAATTGCCCCCCTTAAATACTCTTTCTCATAATTCACCTGTGTATGTAGGTCAGGGATCACTGAGCTTACCAAGCCAATTTGATTTCCAATAATTAGTTCTAAAGATTTTGGAATCAATAAAATGACAACAGTGCCCAAATTTATGCACCTGCCTAATTTTATTGAAACAAATATTGCGCACTTTCTGTAAATCCAATAAACTTAATTTCACTTCTCAAATATCCTATATGATATATTTAACTGACATTTTTTTATCGTAACAACCAACAGTTTATACTGCAAAATCATGACAATTAACAAGGTTGCCCAAAATTTTGCATCCCACTATAGCTATTCCTTAGCAGGAATAGCTTACTGTACAGCATACGTATTGTATCATGGCCACTGAGTTGGGCGCAGGGTAAGCCAAATGACAGCTCACCCTACTGTCGCTGAAATTCCCAGTGATGAAAAATACTATTCCCCCTCCGAGTCGTAGCAACTTGGGGGGACACATAATTTGGGGTCCAGCTTTTTCTTGTACTCGAATTACACGTGTGAGGGCTGCGGACTATGGCATTACAGCTATAGCCCATATCAGGTGCTATGTGGCTGCATCCATGCTCCGAGGAAGTGCTCAACAATGCCTGTGGAGTACTAAAGAGCTATTCGACCTAGTAAGTTGCATAACTTCACCCGGGACCGGCACAGGAACGGTAGGATAGGTCGAGGATCGGGAAGGCTCTATTGTATCCAGAGCCTTCCCTATACGAGCGTATATATCAAACCTGGAGTGAGTTTCCAACTTTCAAGTTCTACAGTTGAGACCTCTTATTCAGTTTTGCCCCTGCTTATTTGGGGGTGAGGTTTTGAGTTGCTAGACAGCTCTGCTCACTTCCTTGACTGCACAAATGTGTTTTTACTTTTAATCTGCTGATCACAGTGCTTCTGAAAATTTCCATTTCATTTTGTTCGAAGAGATAGAGGGGCATGAGCCAATGACAGCCGGGTGCTCACCAAAATTAGCCGGGTGGAGCACCCGGCTAAAAGAGCCCGGGGAGAACACTGGTGTTTTGGTCCATAACCTGTACCTGAATGTGGTCTTTATGATGATCACACAAGGAACACGCTGCTTGTAGCAAAGGCTTTAATTTTCTATCACATTGGAATAATAGCAGAACTTAGCAAGCATCTGACATAGTAGAAGAGGGAACTACAAACTAGAACACTGAGTAAGAATTAAAAAAAAACTCACAAGTTGTCACAAAGCCATCAGCCAGGTGCAACTCCTTAAATGTGTCCACACATTCACCATCTTGTAGGGACATGTGATAGGTGAAATCTGCTGCAAAGTCAGTGCAGGAACCAGGTGACTCAAACTCAAGAACAGTAACAAAAACAGTGGAAGGGTTTCGCACAAGGGTGTTGATTCACTAACAATAATAGTGCGTGTGACCTCTTGTTACTCGCGCTATTTAATCAGTCTGCATGCTATGCGCACTATTAGCTGCGTAGCGTGCCTAATTAACATCACTCACCGGAGCGCACGCTATGCTGCTGTAGTGCAGCATAGTAAGCGCTAGCTACTTTATGCTCGCTCCACTTGTCCTGCCCTGAGCCCCTGCAGGTCCAGTCTTAAAGGACGTGATTCTCGCACTTTTCCCTCCCGCCTGTCAAGTGATGTCAAGTGACGATTTTGGACTAGCCAATCTCCTCATGAGGGGTGCTCATGGTTTTCTTTATTTTCAAAAGCACTTAGTGAATAGAAGTTGCTCTGTCCAACTGCCAAAAAAGTGTACGATGAACTGGCCAGCATCTTTATATAAATCTTTTTTAGGGAATGTCTTTATAAAGAATAAAGGCCATGCTTAAAATCCCCTATGGAGACATGGACTAGTCCAAAAGCTCTCGGTAAAATCAGATTTCTACTACTTACTGTAAGTGACAGCAACATAGGAGAAAAGTAATTTATGGCTCATTTTACTTTGGGAGAAATGTACTTCTTATTTATATGTGTTTACATTTATTTTAAATTTTAAATTTTAAGATTTTTGCAACAGTGATTCTTTAACCCCTTTAGATCCGCCACTGCCACTGGAGACAGCTTTGGAGTCTAAACTTGTAGTGTTGCCTGTCTGACTATGCCTGACTCATGTTCCTATTGCGGCGTAGTTACAATGTAACAAAGTTGTTACATTTGTAATAACTTTGTTATATTGTAACTGATAGAACATTTCCGAGGATATTGCGTGGGATCATTTATTTAAAGGGACAGGTAAGTATTAATGGTTAATTAAGAATATTAAAGGACTTTTTTCGTGGTTATGTTTTTTGTTCAATTAAAATACTTTTTCTATGTGTTTGTGTGTTTATTTACTTTTAACTCTTAAAGGAAATGGGTAAGGGGTACAAGTACCTCTATACTCATTTCTCCTGGGAGGGGGGGTGGGCATCTGGGGGACCCCTTTTTAAAGGGGACTCCCAGATTCCACCATGAACCCCCCACCCAGGAAATCGCGGCCTCCACCTCCACCGCCCATCGGAGGTGGAGAAGAGCCCTTTGTCCTTGGATTGGACAAGGGCTCGGAGGGGGAGGGGAAAGCTTGGCTGCCCCTCCCCTTCCGAGACCCCCCAATCCATGGACCATGCGGGCTGGTATAGTCAGGGTGCGGAGCCCCACGCGGCCGGTGCTCCGCATTCTGGCTATCCCAGCCTGCATGGGGGACAAGGGGTTAAAGAGGTCTGGGAGGGGGGACCCCACGTCGTTTTTTTTTTATATTTCCCACACTCAGAACGAAGTAAGTAAAACTCTTCCCACTTGGGGGAATCTATGAAAATAATACACTATTGTTACCTGTGCAAAAAAAACTGACATTTTCCGCATTTAAAAGACATTTTTGCCCTTGAAACTTAAAAATCGATTTTTTTAAAAACTATAAGGTCTTTTTGAAAAAAAATTTTTTCCTCTTATTCCCACTGATCCCCTTAATATACCCTACGAATTTGGTGTTCCTAAACTTTAAGCAGGCTTTGCTATTAATCGTTAAAGTCGGCGGGTTTTTAAATGTATACATTTTTACTTTGAAACTTTAACATCGATTTTCTCAAAAACTATAAGGTCTTTTTGAAAAAAAAATTTTTCCTCTTATTCCTCCTGATCTCCTTAATATATTCTCCAAATTTGAGGCTCTTAGCATTTAAGGGGGCTTTGCTATTAACCCTTAAAGTCGGCGGCTTTTTTATATTATACGGAGCGTTACGGTTTAACGCGAAATTACGGTAGCGTTTAATGCGAAATTACGGCATGAACAAAACGCGAAATTTCACGTTGAAAATTACGCTTACGGTATTTTCAATTACGATTTTAATGGCAATTTCGCTACGCTAATTTCGCATCGTAATCGCAAATTTCGCATGCGTAATTATAGTAATGCGAAATTACGAAAATTTCAGCTCAACTCTAACCTGAACGCTTTTACAGGACACAAGGAAAACATAAGAGAAATGCACCCTGTATGTATTTAAAGAGTTTTGCATGTGTAATTTCTCCTCATTTGTGTCTAATCACTAGTTGTAATTTGATCCTGTCCTGTGTCACATGACTGCCTATGGCAGTAAGCAGATAAGCCTATTTCAAAGCACGGGCTGTAAACAATATGTCTGCTTCCATAAATCAGGAAGTAGAAACTGTGCAGATTTATTTTAGGATTTGTATCAGCTGTAACACAGACATGTTTTAAGGTTATTATGCTGCTGGGTATCTTTTAGAGCAGAGTTCTGAATTCCGGTCCACTTTAAGGCAGGAACGGATCTAGGGGGGGGGGGGGGGGGAGCGGGTATCTTGCCCCAGGCGCAGTTTGTTGAATTCTTAAAAAGGCGGCAAAAGGAATGGCAGTTTAGGCGCCAAAACCTGACCTTTAGGCGCCAAAACCTGACCTTGCCCCAGGCGCAACTTGGTCTTGCTCCGTCCCTGCTTTAAGGATCATTTTGATGGCTATCATCTCCTGAGTCACCATAGCATAGACCATAGTGACGGATGCTGAAAGGTGAAAGGATTAGCACTTGTGTGATTGCAGTCATGTACAGCAGAAACTACTATTTATTTTTTTCATTAATGTACAGCAACCTTTATTTGTTAATAGTTGTTTCTTCCACAGGTACAGTAATGTGAAGGTGATTGCAATTACACATTCCCCAATTCAGTCACCTTTCATCGCCTCTGTTGTACATTCTAATCCAGCAGAGGTTTGCATCCTTCTACAAAACTAGCAAAAGCAATAGTTTATAAATACAGGCTGGGTTTTGAAGGTCCTCTTTCGCAAATGAGGAATAAAATAAAAAAATGTTTTATGCATAAACTATTAAACATCCTTCTAAAATAGTGTGCATTTTTATTTTTTTTTAGGAAACTCATCTTTTGACTGATCCAGCTGCTGAAAGTCACCTAAAGAGAAACTCTGACCGTTATGTTAAAAAAAAGTTATAACTACAGTTCACGGTATATGTTAACTGAAGAAACTATTCGACCTATGCTAATCTTTTATCTTTAGAAGTTGCTGAAAGGAAAATAAATGCTTTTTGTGTTCTAGAATGAAAAAGTTTATCCATTTCTAAAAACATATTTAAAAAAGAACAATATTTTATTATGAAGGTAAGCTTGATCTTCAATAAACACAACACTATAAATAATAGAACAAATCATTCTTGTTATACTACTTAATAAAGACCAAGAATAGTCACAGTTTTTATGCCTTTAAAACAGGTTATTAAGCAAAAAAGGTTTGGCGGTATGAAACATTTTGCGTCAATTCACAAATCCTCATCTCCTCCTCAGCAACTTAAAGCTGCCTGCTCACTCCCTTTATTCTGAAGCCATGTGTTCCTACTAGATGCTCTCACTAAGCATAGCGTCGCAAGTAAGAATGGGTGTGAAAAAACCGTAACAGAATATCGGTAATCTTACCGACATTTTATTATACACTATAGTAGAATAGCAGTATTTTACCGATATTTTACCATGTCCTAACCTAACCCTGTTTTTACACATAACCCTCCCACTTGATGCCTAACACTAACCTATACCTATACATTCAACGCAATTCTGCATTTTCCTGCATGCGAATGAGATCTGGATGCAAATCGCGGCTATTGTAAGTCAATGGGGCCGCATAATCCAGAAATCTGCATACAGAAAAACTGATGCAGAACTGATGCAGAACTAGTGAAAATAGGCCCTTACATTTATAACTGAGTTTTTCATGGGGCCTATGGCGATGCCCAAATTTAATGGTGCGCATCACACCCAAATTTACATGACCCCTCACTAAAGACAATAAAAATTCTGGCTCAGGGCTAGTGCACACCAACATCCTTACTGCAATCGTTAGTGCTTAGCAATTTGCTAAAGCGATTCTGTGACGCGAATGAATTAATGAATGAGGCGAATCAAAAAATGCTACATGCAGCACATTTGTGATTTTAGAAAAATCACAATGCTGCTGTGGGAACACCCTCACGGGGTTTCAGTAGTCAAGCACTTTTCAAGTCAATCTGAAAAGTGCTCATAAGCGCTCTTGGTGTGCACCAGCCCTTAAAGGGAAGGTCCAAGCAAAATAAAAAAATGAGTTTCACTTACCTGGGGCTTCTCCCAGCCCCATGCAGCCATCCTGTGCCCTCGTAGTCATTTACTGCTGCTCCAGTCCCCCACTGGCAGCTTGCCGACCTCGGAGGTCGGCGGGACGCATTGCGTACATTTTTACGCCTTCCCACTAATGCAGGAACATTAACACATACATTTTTACGCATTACTGGTTCAATGCGTAAAAATGTACGCATTGAACCAGTAACGCGTAAAAATGTATGTGTTAATGTTACTGCATTAGTGGGAATGCGTAAAAATGTACGCAATGCGGACCGCCAACCTCCGAGGTCGGCAAGCAGCCAGCGGGGGACTGGAGCAGCAGTGAGTGACTACGAGGGCACAGAATGGCTGCATGGGGCTGGGAGAAGCCCCAGGTAAGTGAAACTCATTTTTTTATTTTGCTTGAACCTTCCCTTTAAATGCAGACTGTGTGCAGCTTGGTATTGGGTCTGTCCAAATCGGAAGGAAGTGTATTTGATAGGCCAAGTTCCAAGTTGCATACAATTTGCATAAAAACTGCAAAAGTTGTAATCATTAGCATCTCAGTGAACAATACATCTGTAGGCACCACCTATGATTGTCTGCCAGTCAGCAGGGGGCTGTGGCAGCAGACATGTATAATTAGGGAGAAAGAAGGGTTGCTCCATGTGACAGAAGGAGAAAAGGTTGCTGAGGAGGAGATGAGGATCTATGGACTAGTGCAGAAGGTTTTTTTTGTCTAATGCTAGGTACACACGTTGCGATTTCCCGCTCGATCCGCGGGCTCGATTGGCTCGATTCGATTATTTGAACATGTTCGATCGGGTTTCGATGGATACAGCCGTCGATTTTGCCTATTAAGTATGCAAAATCGACGGCTGTATCCATCAAAACCCGATTGAACATGTTGGAAATAATCGAATCTATCCAATCGATCCCGCGGATCGAGCGGGAAATCGCAATGTGTGTACCCTACATTGGGGGGGGGGGGGGGGGGGTGTGTTGCAAACACTATAACTTTTTATTTATTTACTTTTTTTCCAAAATGTTTTGTAGGATGACTAATTAAAAAACAATTTTTATGTAGGACATATAAAAATGTGTTTTTAAAAGGGAAATTTAAACCATCATGTCATGTAGTAACATGCACAAAGAATAATTTGTCACAAAAGAATAAGCAAAACTCATTTCTAAGCGGTTGTCAAGGAATGGGGTTATGGGCTGCTGATTACAACATTTGAATCTTTATTCATTAAACAACATCCTGAAACGATATCTGCAGAATGAGATTAAAGCGGAATATAACCCTGCATTTCAACTTTGCTCTAAAACATTATTTACAGCATATTATATGCAAAAAGCATTTTTTTTTACTAGACCAGCATTGGAAGGGTTAAACACAGAGGTTTAAAGTTCCGTGGAGAGATATGCAGAAGTTCAGATTGTTACATTCTATTTAGTTATATGTATCTATTGAGAAATGTTACACACTCTTTGGCTGTCCTCCAACTCCTTCTCAGTCAGAGAGATGAGTCACATTCAACACTTAGATACATTTATGTAAACAAAATGTATCTATGTCAGCTTCGGATGCGTCTGCAGAAATCTCCAGGAACTTTAAAGCACTTTTTTAACCCTTCCAATGTTGGTCTAGTAAAAAAAAATGCTGGTTGCATATAATATACTGTAAATAATGTTTTAGAGCAAAGTTGAAATGCAGGGTTATATTCCGCTTTAATTGTGCTTAATAAAAAGAAAACCACTAATGACAACTCAAAGACCCAGAACTGAACATAAGTGATCCTACAAATCTGTCTGGGATTTAGGTTACGTTCACAGTGGTGAACTGGACAATAAGGCATTGCTAAGGCAATGTAAATATCTTGTATCATATGTTCACATTGGCTTGTTAGTGTTATGACGGATCCATCAGGCATAATGCGATGCATGCAGTGCGTTACAGCATAACGCATATATTAACAGTTGCAGTGAAGCATAAGTTCTATGTACTGTATGCCTCACTATATGCAACGCACTGCATACACAATGTGGAATGCGACTTTTCCCCTCCATCACATTGAGTTTCTGTTTTTACAAGGAAAGCAACTCCCGACTGTGAACATAGCCTTAGTAATAAACAGTGTGTGATCAGGTGGTAAGAGTCTGCAGTCCTCACCATTGGTCATTTAGAATCCTGACAAGAGGTGCTAGAAGATTAGCGCTTGAGCTGTTGTACTTAAATCCACACATCTACAGCACATACACAGCTGCTAATCTGCTAACATTTCAACAACCTGTGCTGTTCTCATATGACCCACATGAGAGTTGAAAACCTTTTTTTAAATAAATCCAGCCCAGCATGGAAAGATCACTTATGTCTTCCTGGGATTCCAAGTCCTGGTAAGTCAGGTCTATATGCTGCAGGTGTAGCCTACATGCAGCCAGTTTAGCAGAAACACAGCTGTCACCTCCTATTCTTCCACTTTCTTTCTATTGCAGTAAATACTTTGTTCCAATATGGGCATGGTAGACATGGGGGATATCATTGTGAGCGTGATGGAATAGGTAAAAAATGGAGGTTACAATATCGACAAATGGCTTTGCCATATGAATAATATACGGTTAGCTTGCTGCTTGCCGAATGCTTGACTTTCAATGACGTGGAGAGGACAAATAAGGACTATTTTAAACCCCCATAATTTAAACTCATGTCGCACAGCTGCCAAATGAGCCTTGTCATGTAGCCATACATGGGGAGACAGGCAGAGACAGCAATTACGCAGCACAGGCAGCATAAGGAAGATGATCAGCAGCTGCATTTTGCATGGTTATTTTAAAATGATCATCCAAAATTCAGCTTTTTGTGGATTTTATAAACCCGTATGAAACAAGTCTTCTTAAGTGAGATGTAGGCAGATTTCAAAGGAAAACGCATGCTGCACTCATGCCAAAGGCAACATAGTTTTGCTACCCAACATAACCTCCATCAATATAAAATATGAAGAGATGGACCTACCTTTCACATACTCGGACTGTCCAAGCTGCGATGATCCAGGATGATATACTGAAAACCAGGAGTACAGTGCCTGGGCAGATGGTCATAAGGGTCTTCATTACAAAGCGTGTGTTGAAATTGATCTTGTTGAGGGCACCTATGCTCCGCGAAGAAGCATCCGTGAAGAGCTTGCTATGGAGAAGCATCACTCGTCCAATTAGGTAGAGTCTCAAGAACATGGGGATGGATAGGATGATGTCTATGTCAGCGTTGGCTACGGAGGTGGTATAGTAGAAAGCCAGACGAGCTGTCCAGGTAAAGGAGTACTGTCCAGGGATAGGATGAATGGCACACACAGTCAACTCTAAGGTGATGAAAAATATCCGTTCATAGGTCATGGCTATTCTCCAATCATCTGCTCCATTGTCCACCATAAAAAGCTAGGACAAAGTAAAATCAGAGTATAGGAAATTAGGGTAAACTATTACAAATGTAAAATCATGTAATAGTACTCAAATCTAGTCAATTACAATTAGTACTGTTTTCATTGAGTGTAGCATTTCTCCAGGGGATAGAGCCCCCTCCCTTCAAAGAAATAAAATAGACTTTTTAACGATCATATAAATAGCCATAAGATGTACAAAAATAAACTGAGTATTTAATGTTTTTACACAATAATCACTTTTAGAATCTTATATTAAAATCAAGCAAGCTTATATTAAAATCAAGTACACATAAAAAGTTCGCAATAAGGCAGTATGCCACTACAAACAACATAATTATGCAGCAAGTCTCTCCCTAACAACATTATTAAAGAGAAACCGTGACCAAGAATTGAACTTCATCCCAATCAGTAGCTGATACCCCCTTTTACATGAGAAATCTATTCCTTTTCACAAACGGATCATCAAGGGGCTCTGTATGGCTGATATTGTGGTGAAACCCCTCCCACAAGAAACTCTGAGGACCATGGTCCTGGCAGTTTCCTGTCTATAAACCTTGTTGCATTGTGGGAAACAGATGTTTACAGCTGTTTCCAACTGCCAAAAAAACAAGCAGCAGCTACATCACCTGCCAGCAGTAAAAATGCCACCATGTAATAAATGTCAGAATGTAAACCAGGGATTTAAAAGATTTTACAATAGGCAAACACTGACTAAATCATTTATACATAATTATTGTCAAAATGAAGCACTTTTTTATTACATTATTTCCCTGGAGTTCCTCTTTAAGCAGCAAGTCCCTCCCAAACAACATGATTAGGCAGTGCTTTCTTCAACACATAGTTGCTCCGCATGTACCCCCAAAACCTAATTAGGTAGTGTGTACCACTAAAGAACACATACTCCTCTTCCAGCTCACTGGTGTCCTACATGCTCTCAGTCTTTAACAGTAATCCTCCCACTCATCAGGTCAGACTACAATATTACTATCGGGTGATGTGGCAATATCACATATCACTCCTCATCACTGAAGAATGTCATTATAGACAGCCTCACTTCACTAAGGTCAACACAAAATTACTTAAGAACATCCCTTGAGGTTGGACAGGATAGTCTGCTGAAGAAATTAATTTTAGTATATTAATATTATATATAAATAAATTATGAGCAGAGTATATAATAGTGACCTGTGCCACTACCGCCCCTTTTTGGAATGCAGTAAGTGGATAGTGCTGTGATCCTGCACTCATGTGCTGTGCTCCCCATTAAGTCTGTGCCCCCGCCCCCCTGCAAGGTTAGAGCAACACATAAATAGGAGGAATGACCTGTGCCACCAGCAACTGTGCCTATGGTGGAGCAGAGCCAAGAGTGACTTGTGCATTAGCAAAAGGGTGAAATAAATTTGGTTCATATGCAACTGTCAAAAAAAAAAGTTAAAAAATGTTTTTATTTATTGTATTTGTAAAGCGCCAACATATTACACAGCGCTGATATATATATATATACATATATATATATTATTATTATTTAGTATTTATATAGCGCAGACAACTTTCGCAGCGCTGTACAGAGTATATATAGTCTTGTCACTATCTGTCCCTCAAAGGAGCTCACAATCTAGTCTCTACCATATTCATATGTCAATGTATTTATCCTGTAGTGCATGTATATTTTTTAGTCTAGGGCCAATTTAGCTGAAGCCAATTAACTTATCTGTATGTTTTTTTGGGATGTGGGAGGAAACTGGAGTGCCCGGAGGAAACCTACGCAGATACGGGGAGAACATACAAACTCCTTGCAGATGTTGATCTGGCTGGGATTCGAACCGGGGACCCAGCGCTGCAAGGCGAGAGCGCTAACCACTACGCCACCGTGCTGCCCATATATATATATATATATATATATATACATATATACATATATATATATACACATATATATATATATATATATATATATATATATATATATATATATATATATATATATATATATATATATATATATATATATATATATATATATATATATATATATATATATATATATATATATACATTTAACTTTTAAAGGAACAGATATAATACTTGGACTTTTCTTGAAATTGCAAATGCTGATCCACAATATTTACATGGGCTGCCTTGACTTCCAGCAAGTAGGAGACCTCAGGTAATGTGGTAAGTCAGATTTTGTAACATGATCTAAAGGTGTGTGATTCTATTAAATATACTAAAGAACTGATATATCCTTTCTTACCATTACTTCCTGTTATTAATAATCCTATGTTTCCTCCATTTTGGGAAGACCAGAGTGCTTTTCAGTGGTAGCGTGCCAATGGTATTTATTTAATCTATCATCTACTAGATGATATTGGAATTAAAGCATGGCAGCAGCTTTTGGAGAGTCACAGAATACCCCCTAATGAATACTTTAGATATCTAAATATGGCCATACATAAGCAATTTGGGGGCCGATCTCTATCTGATCAAAGAGAGATCTGTTGGTCGCCACATACTGCAGTCTGATTCCCAATCAATCTCAGCATGAAATTGCAATATCATACACCGTTACTACTGCACACCTGCTTGACCATGTCAGCCCGAGATTTTCCAGCATGTCCATTTGATATATTCAACCAATATTGGGGCAAAATCGGTTGAATCTTCAATACGGCACGCTTGCGGCAGAACCGGTTTTTGTCTGATTTATTGAATCGGATCGTCAATCGGCTGCCAAATTGATAGATGCAATCGGCATTGTGATGCCACATCTGCCAGCGCTGTCCTCGTAATGTAAAATGTTCCCACCGGAGTCCCGTGCAACCATGTGTGTATGTGGACTGAGGACGGAGCGTGTAGCCAAGGGCAAACACCATCAGGTAAAATGTACCGCTTGAGGCCCTGGGGGCACATTTTACACTATGGGGACAGCATTGGGGGTTCTGTAAAGTTTGTCTCATCCCAATATCGCACGCCCGGGGCTTAGACAAACCAGGAAAACAGAGCAACGCGCGGTGAGGAGCAAGTGAAGGCGTACGAGAGACGCTGATTGGGATTGGCAAGCCTTAGCCGAGAAGGCAATGGGAGAGAGCCCGTAATAATTACTCTACGTGCATACAAACTGGAGGATCATGTGAGTGGTTTTAATTAATAAAGTTACATTTTTATGAAACAGTATTATACTAAGGGAGCTTTTTGCTTTTGAGGTGCACGTAAACAACACTTAAAGAGGCACAAGGGACTGGGACCCTGATGACACGAAGGATCCCGGTGATAAAACGCTATTGACTAACCTAACGGTGGTCATCTAACTTTGGTGAGTTTGTTCCCCAAAGGGTGCCCTGGCGTTGGTGGATACTCATCCCATTGCATTGAAGAATCACTGACTGCATATTAAGAACAGAAGCTGATTCAGAATACTGTGATTTGCGCTTGTCATCATTCATTTACAATTTAAGTTGATAAACAATGTATTTATTTCAGCTAAACAGACTATTTCTAAGGCTTAAAAACAACCTGTGATTCAATTTGATGAAGTTAAAATGAGAGTCTCAACTTTTAAGACTCAAAGAAATAAGCAAGCATATTACCTGATCAAAAAAAAAAAAAAAACAATTGACACACTTGGGGTGAATATTTGAGGAGGCCATGTTTTTCATTTTTCCTTAGCTTGTGGGATATGTATGAGGACCCGTTTCCACTTGTGCGGTGGGAGTCGCCGCGGTAAAAATTTGCATGCGGATGCGAATTTCGCCTGCGGTTGTCTGCGAATGCGCATGGATGACGATGTATGCGAATTTAACCATGGCAGTGCCTGTGTGCTTTTCCATTGATTACATGCGAATTTGCATGAAAATTTGCATACCAAAACCACATGCCAATTCCCTATTAAATACATTGTATGTGAATCGCGTAGCAGTATGCAAATTCTGATGGCTCTGCCGTGCAGATTTTTTTCTGCACAGAAAAACGCTCAGAAATCCTGACAAGTGGAAACAGTCCCATCTACTTGTATTGTCTATACCAGGCATAGGCAAACTCGGCCCTCCAGCTGTTACGGAACTACAAGTCACACAATGCATTTGTCATGACTATGGTTGTCAGACTCCTGCGATGCATTGTGGGACTTGTAGTTCCTTAACAGCTGGAGGGCCAAGTTTGCCCATGCCTGGTCTATACGAATCTGCATGCAGGAAATGCATGCAAATTCGCTCTAGTGGAAACGGGTCCTGAATGTTTTCTACAGTGTACTATCTGGGTTCCTCTTTCTGTTTTTCTCTTTTCTATCTCTTTCTTTTTTTATACTTCCGTCCAAAAAATGGGGAGAAGAAGTCCCTGCGTCTTATACTTTGCTGTATAAGACGCAGGGACATTTCCCAATTTTTTGGGGAGAAAAAGTGTGTCTTATATGGCAGCAAATACGACAAATTCTTGAGAATACAGCTCAGTCTGAAAGAAAATGGACGGAAGTATAAAAAAAGAAAGAGATAGAAAAGAGAAAAACCGAAAGAGGAACCCAGAGAGTACACTGCAGAGAACATTTAGGGCCCGCTTCCACTAGAGCGAATTTGCATGCGTTTCCTGCATGCAGATTCGCATAGACAATACAAGTGGATGGCAGGTAATCTCCAAATTACGAAAGCCCACCTATATGAACCACGGTCCCGCCGGCATGTCAGGGATTCCCTGCCTGTGTGTAGTTTGCCGCTCCCAACCCCCCCGTGCCTGCCTCCCTCCCCCTTGCGTCTGCTGCCCCCCCCCATGTGTCCTCCTGTGTCCCCTTCTATCTGTTACTCTTCCCCCCCCCCTCCATGTGCCTGCCTCCTTCCCCCTTGTGCCTACTGCCCCCCCCCCCGGATGTAGCGTGTGTAGCAGCTTCTTACCTATCCATGCGCCCGCGATGAATGCAGACATCTGTCTCCCCTGCTCTTCTTGCTCTAGCGATCAGTTCAAGTCGCTCGCTAGAGCGAGAGGTGCAGTGGAGACGGATGTCTGCATTAAGGTGGCCACTAATGATCCAATTTCTAGTGAAAAAAATCTTTAGAGCGATCAGAAATTCTGATCGGAAGTGAAATATTGTAATACATCGTTCACTACACCATCAACGAACCAATCTTTGCTTCCTATCTATCACAACCAACAAGAAAATCCAAATTTTGGTTCGACGAAAATTCATTCGGCCGACATTTTTTTCACTCGTTCATAATCGATTGTGTCCATCAATGGAGGTTATTTACAACCAATCTGATCAGACACAGGAGGACACATGGGGACAAAGGAGGACACATGGGGATACAGGAGGACACATAGGGATACAGGAGGACACATGGGGATACAGGAAGACACATGGGGAGACATGGGGGACACATGGAGGACACCATTCGGGGAGAACATGTACAAGACGCTCCTGGAACATGGATGCACCAGGTTTAGAATATATATATATTTTTTTCCCCCTGGTTTTTGACCGCTAAACCTAGGTGGGTCTTGTATTCCCGAGCATCTTATACAGTGGCAAATACGGTATATGTCTTTAAAAAGTCTCGTTTTTATTTATTTAAAGAATTTAATTCTCTTATGTTATGTGAATAGCTACTTCTTGATAATTTTATCCAGGTTGGGAAGAAACTGATGTAATGTTTATGATCCCTATTGGATATCATTGATGAATTTCTAAATTCTCTGTTGAATAAAAAAAAAAAAAAAAAAAAAAAAAAAAAGAAGAAGAAGAAGAAAGTAATGTTTGTCTTTTATCGCAACTTGGCCCAGACTTTTGGATAGGATAGTTTGTTTTTCCTTCTATTTTTAATGGTCATATGTCTTTTTTCAACTTATCAACTACTGTAAGTAAAAACCATTCTGGAGCACAAGTAAATGATGTATTTTCTCAAACATAGTCTAATTTACTTTACAGTTTACTTTATGCAAGGGAGAGACGTAGGTAGAGAAAGAAAATTTGTGGGAAACTGTAAGCTTACTTGAATAAGTATCTACTTTAGGGCTAGATCACACTGGACAGGATGTGACCGCGATTCTGCAGCCTTAATCGCGTGTTTTACCGTGATTTGTGCTTGTAACTCCCGTTCAATAGAATGAGAATCACAGCACGATCATCGCCCAGGCGTTGCAAAAGCGATAAATGTGAACCAGCCCTTAGTTGAACCACACTTAAGCATTAACAAAGTCTAAGGCTATGTTCACAGTAGTGCATTGCAGGTGCTTTCTACACTGCCATGCACCACTTATGCGAGTTTACAGTGCCGACTCTGTGCTATAACAGAGTGCAGCATCCTGACGCACTGCATGCTGTGCGTTACAGCAAAACACGTGTATTTACAGTAGCAGTGAAGCATACTTCTCATTGAGTGTATGCTTCACTGTATGCAGCAGATAAAGTGCAGTGCCGCTTTTCCATTCTGTTGCATTCCTGCTGTTTCAGTGCAAACGTAGCCTTTGTGGCTGGATAGTGTACTGGTTAAGGGCTCTGTCTCTGACACAGGAGGCCAAGGTTTGAATCTTGGCTCTTCCTATTCATTAAGACAGCACCTATTCAGTGAGGAGACCTTGGGCAAGATTTCCTAACACTGCTACTGCCTATTGAGCGCATCCTAGTGGCTGCAGCTCTGGCGCTTTGAGTCCGCCAGGAGTAAAAGGGCGATATAAATGTTCTGTGTTTTGTCTTGTCTTAAGGTGTCCATAAATGATTTAGTTCTTTTTTATTTTTAAAAACCTTTTTATTTAAATTATTGATTTAATAGACTGATCAAATACATTTTTTCACCTCCCCCAATCAAGCATCTATTGCATTTTGCACAATACTGAACGGTGTTTGTTGATCAAAAGTGCTCATTTGATTTTTTTAATACAATTTTTTATCAAATATAAAAAGTGAACAATTTGGTTGTGTTGTGTATAGTCACATTTAGAGGTTTTTGAGAAAGCTTAGGTAGATCTAGGGAAATTCAGCTGCCTGGAGTTATGCCCATTTTCACCATTAATCTCTTTTTAAAAAGAGAAAATGAAAGAGCAGTTCTTTATAAGCTGAGTTAAGGCCTCCTTCACATTGGGTGCATTGAGAAACGTATAAAAGCGCATAATAAAAAAACGCATGCATTTGTGCACGCTTTTTTAAAGCATGTCTTTTAAAGAGACACTGAAGCGAAAAAAAAATTATGATATTATGATTTGTATGTGTAGTACAGCTAAGAAATAAAACATTAAGATCAGATACATCAGTGTAATTGTTTCCAGTACAGGAAGAGTTGAGAAACTCCAGTTGTTATCTCTATGCAAACAAGCCATTAAGCTCTCCGACTAATTTAGTCGTGGAGAGGGCTGTTATCTGACTTTTATTATCTCAACTGTTCCTGGACTATTTGCTTTTCCTCTGCTAGAGGAGAGGTCATTACTTCACAGACTGCTCTGAAATAATCATTTTGAATGCCGAGTGTTGTGTAATCTGCACATATTATAGAATAATGCAATGTTAGAAAAAACACTATATACCTGAAAATAAAAGTATGAGAATATTTTCTTTGCTGCTAATCTTCTAGTAATTATTCATAGTACACAACCAATTCATTATATCATATATTTTTTTTCGCTTCAGTGTCTCTTTAAGCATGTTTAAGCATGTTTTGTCACTCCCCCTCACTGGGGTAAAGGGAAAGGCACATTTGGCTACCTATACTGAGGGGAGGGGGGAGGCAACATACATAATACTGGTGGCACCACTGCTACCTATACTGGGGAGGGCACAATTTGGGGTACGGGGAATACTATGGAACTTCTGCCTTTGGTGCTGGAGAACCTTACCCTTGCCCTGCCAGGAAAGTATGAGGGGACGCTACTACACCCCAGCAAGCATTTGGAGATGCCACTAGATCACCAGGGAAACATATGGGGGACCACTAGACTACCAGGAAGATCAAGAGTAAGTAGGACCATGGGTCAAATGTGGAAATGTAATAGGATAAAACATAATAATGGGGTGGCACTGAAAACTAGTACAATAAAATGTACTGTTTAAAGTGGTTTCTATGGTATTATAAAAATTAAACAAGCTAACACTTACCTGGGGATTCTATCGGCCCCCTGTAGCTGTAATGTCCCACGCTGTCCTCCTCCCATCATCCGTTCCCCGTCGCCGCTCCCGGTTTAATATTCGTCTAAGCAGACGAATAATGCTTGCTCCTGCAGGCGTCATGGGGAGCTTAAAGCGAAGGCGCAGTATGAAGTTTTCTTGTACTGCGTCTCCGCAGTAAGTTCCCGATACCGCGCGTGGGGGTGAGCATTGTACTCACTCGCGTGACCGCGCGGCGGGGAACGGAGCATCGGAGGAGGACGGCATGGGACATTACCTCTGCAGGGGGCCAATAGAAGGTAAATGTATCAGCTTGTTTCAGTTTTGTAATACCACAGAACCCCTTTAACCATCCCACTTTTTAAGACCATGCCCTCTACATAATAAAATTAATTAACCTTCTCTGTTTTCTCCCTAATTTTTACCAAAATAATACTTGTGATATTTTCTCATTTCAAAGTTAAAAGTGCACACTGTAGCAAAAACCCACCTTTGTTCCATAACAAAATATCATAATTTGTGACAGAAGCGTAATTTAAGTTTTTGTGATAAACAAGAGAACTAGACAAATACATTTTTTTAAATTTATATTAGCAGTTTTTATTTTCAAACTCTAAAGGATGAAATCTGAGAAATATGGTAATATTTTTTTCAGGTTTTTCTTCTTTTTCCTTTCCTTTTTCCAAAATTATTAGTGGGAAAAAAATACTGCCCAAGAAAGTATGTGTCTTAACTGTACTATAACACACACAAATACACACATAAGCACACACACACACAAGTGTGAGCGTGTGTGTGTGTGTGTGTATATATATATATATATATATATATATATATATATATATATATATATATATATATATATATATATATATATATATATATATATATATATATATATATATATATATATATATATATATATATATATATATATATATATATAGTGCTGCCCATAATTACTTATACCCCTGGCAAATTTTGACTTAAAGTTACTTTTATTCAACCAGCAAGTATTTTTTTTGACGAGAAATGTGGCTCTCAAAAGATAATAAAACAATGTACAAAAGGCATTATTGTGGGGAAAAAAACATTTCTCATCTTTTATTTACATTTGAGCAAAAAGTGTTCAGTCCAATATTATTCATACCCTTCACAGTCCGTGGGAAACTCCAGTTCTATACCATTCCAAATAGTCCAAGCTGTTCTAAAGCATCCTAATTACCCTGAGTAATTGGGGACAGCTGTTTTATTAAACTCAACAGGTGAAAAACAGCAGCTCTCTGCAGTTGGTTTGTGGACAGTCATGGCTAAGACAAAGGAGCCCACTGAGGACCTGCAGCTGTGAATTGTGGCTGCTCACATGTCAGGAACGGGCATTTCTAAATGTTCTTCACTGTGGAAAATCTCAGAGGATGTGGTTGGAAGCCAAAAGTGACACCTGTGCTGGCCAGGAGGATAGTGAAGAGGTAAAAAAGAATCCAAGGATCACCACCAAGGCCATCCTGGTGAATCTGGGCTCTGCTGGTGGCAATTTCTCAAGGCAGACAATCAAACGGACACTGCACACTGCTGGGTTCCTCGGATGCAGACCGAGGAGGACGCCACTTCTCCAGATAAAGCACACAATAGCTCACTTGACCTTTGCAAATGCTCATCTGGACAAAGAAGAAGACTTCTGTTCTTCTGTGTTATGGTCAGATGAAACAAAAATTGAATTGTTTGGTCACAATGAAGTTTCCTTCATTTAGTGTAAAAAAAGGAGAAGCCGTCAACCCAAAGAACACCATCCCCACTGTCAAACATGGCCAAACATGGTGGTGGGAACCTAATGCTTTGGAGGTGTTTTTCAGCCAATGGACCAGGGAACCTTATCACAGTAAACGGCACTATAATAAAAGACCAATACATGAAGATTCTCAACAACAACATCAGGCAGTCTGCAGAGAAACTTGGCCTTGGGCACCAGTGGACATTTCAGCATGACAATGACAATGACCTAAAACACACAGCAAAAGTGGTGAAGAAATGGTTAGCAGACAACAACATTAATGTTTTGGAGTGGCCCAGCCAAAGACATGACTTGAATCCAATTGAGAATCGGTGGAGGAAGCTAAAGCTGAGGGTTATGGCAAGAAGACCCTCCAACCTGAAAGATTTGGAGCTCATTGCTAAAGATGAATGGGCAAAAATACCTGTGAAGACATGCAAAAAGCTGGTCTGCAATTATAGGAAGCGTTTGATTGCTACAATAGTCAATAAAGGCTTTTCTATTGATTATGGAAGAGGGTATGAATAATTTTGGACTGTACACTTTTTGCTCAAATGTAAATACAAGCTGCGAAATGTTTTTTTTCCACAATAATGCCTCTTATGAACATACTATACATAATACATGCACATGCATGTGCATACATGTCCAGACACTACAAAAACCTGTGGGGATTTAATGAGGAATACAATTCCAAAATAACACATCCAAACAGCTACAAAATATATTAAGCAAAACAAAACAAAAAAAGGAACTTCTTTATAGTTCTGCTATCCCTGAAGGGAAGGTCAAGACCCTTCATTTGCTAGATCACCTTACTAAAAGTACTCTACACAAACAGTAAACAAGCAGTACTGTACACTCCTGACTGAAAGCTCTGTATTGAACAGTGTTACTTGTTTGGAAATACACATGTACACATTTCTATACAGGCTTGCAGAAAGCAGAGGATTCCTCCCTGAATTTGTTGCAGTTCCTGTTAGAGCTTTTCAGCTCTCCCTTGCTTACAGGTCTCTCTCCTCCCTCCAGTCTGTTACTCTCTGACTCCTGGCAGACGCACACTTGCTGCAGTGCAGGAGAGGAGGACTCAATGACAGGCAGAGCTCCTCTCTCCCTTCAGGCGGGAAGACAGGAGAGTGTGCTGCAGACAAGGGGCATCCTATCAGCAAAATGTAATGGCTATCCTCCCAGTGCCTGAACAAAACTAGTGCATTTTAGCATAATGCACTGAACATGGCAACTGCCAAGCCTTTTTTTTTTTTATTACAAATGTATGCAGATAGCTTTGATGCAGTGATGCTGCAATGCTTTTAGTGCCAGAATTCTTATGTTTTTATGTGTTACTTTTTTTTACTATTTTAAATTATATTTATATTTTTAGCTTTATTTATTGCTGCCAATATGTATAATAATCTTTTTTTGTTATGGCCAAATGTAATGGCTAAAGAGGAATTGGTGACAAAACTTTACCTGACTATGCCATGGTCTTAAAACCAAAAGTCAGGGCTGGGACCAATCGATTGCGATTTGTAAAATATTTTCAAAGCAATTTTTATAGCCATTTCAAGGAATGTAATTTTTGCCCTGCATTCCTTTCAATCGTAATCATTCAGAAAATGGTCCAGGCAGCGCTTTCCAGATTTCTTCAAATCAAGAGCGCTGTAGTGGAATCTTCATCATAGGGGTTTCAATGTCCAAGCGCACTATTAGATCCCTCTAGGGGACATTATTAGTTGCCCACAAAAGAGGGGAAGGTTTAGTTCCCTCCGGGAGCGGTTATTAGTTGCTCACAAAGTGGGGGAGTTATTAGTTCCCTCGGGAAGGGGGGGCTGCAAGCTGCCCACTAAGGGGGGTGGGTATTAGTTCCCTTGAGGGGGTTATTAATTGCCCGCAAGAGGAGGGTTCTATGTGAGAGTAGTGACAGGTAAGGTCATACTAGCATACATGTACTTCTTTGACGATATATTCTAGTTTGTTGGAAAACTGGCCCTCATCAACATCACTTCCACTTCTGATGTGACATGACAGAAATGTCCACAGAAAAGAGGAGATGATGGGGTAGTGTTGGAAACATTGAATTGTTGTTACCTTATGGATGCAAGCAATTTTCACATTTCAGCACTCCTTCCATTCATTTCCCAATAACTTTATTGCTGTTCATCATACCTAAATGATCTATTGTATATCTTGTTTTTTTTGCCACAAATTAGGCTTTTAAGGCCCAGTTCACATTAGGCCCGGTTCACATTAGCGTTCGCTATCCGAATTTTCCGGATCTGAACCGGACCGCATACTGTACAAACGGAACATACGTTCCGCATAGCAATGTAAAGTCTATGCGGACGTCCACACGCGTCCGTTCCGTACGTAACGGAGCCGGATCGGATCCAGACTCCAGACTCTTTTCCAATATGCGCTATTTTTTGGCTCCGGATCTCCGGCCCACGCACCCGGACCGGAGCCGGACTGGAGCCTGACAGCACCAGCCGGAACACAGAAACCAATGGGGAACGGAAGGCACAGAACACACTGCCTACAAAAACCTGACGTTCTACCCCACTTCCTATGCGTGTGCAAGCGGCCATTTCGGATGGGGACACATGGGCCAAGCATGTCTGGAGTGGAGCAGCAGTGACAGACGTGCTGGAGCTGTTTGGCAGAATGTCGGAGGTGGAGGTGAGGCCTACAGCGGAGGAACCTGATTCTACACGTGCACCAGGTGCACCTTCTGCTGACCCCAACATTTTTTTTTTAAATTTCGCTATTTTTTGCCCACGGATCCGGATGGCAGCCTGATGCATGCCTGATACAAACGGACCGAATGCGGATCGGAACCGTACGGTTCTGATCAGGATCAGGTCAGGATCCGATCAGGATCCGATCAGGATCCGGTCCGTTTATTTGCCAAAACGCAAGTGTGAACGGGGCCTTAGTAATTATGGTATTCTCAAATGCATTTTAAAAGGGAAAAGTTTTAAAATAAACAGTGCTACTGTAGATAAAACCCACAACTTTGATTTGCCCATTTGCTGGTTATCCCAGCATTTAAATTATTTCCCTAATGCGATGTATGGGCATAATACAGTATATTATTTGGAAATAAATGTGTATTTTTTCTACGTTGTGTTTTTTATTTTCTGATTGTACTAACAATAATTGCAAGCTCTTATTTGCAAAAATACCCTCATGGCATACATATTTAAAAAGCAGGGTCCTTACGGTAAGAATGTAAGTATTCCATTTTAAGTTCTGTCACTTTGTTTTATTTTTACAAGATTTTTATTTTGGTAGAGAATATATGAAAATAAAAATGTTATTGCTTTTGATTAAGTTTGTCGCTAAAAATAATTCACAAGACATAAGCCTCAACCCTAAAACATCCTAAAATCTATTCTACAACTTATCATGGTTAAAATAACATCACATATCTCTCAGTTGATAGCTAGTTGGGCATTTAGCAGGCCGTCAACTCTGAAGTATGTATGTGGCTTTGTATAGGGCAATTTTTTTTCCGCAAATTATTTTACCATACTTTTTTTGCATAGCCCCAGAAGAGTCTGGAGAGCAGAAAAAGACCACAAATTATGGAAAGCTAACAATCACAGTTTTTCAAAACTGGGTGTTTTGTAAGCTATTGATCATGATTTTGAAAATGACATTATTTTTGAATGATGGATTGAGTTGGTCCTTACCTATTTTTTATGCTATTAAGCTATTTTCCTCTCAGTGCCATTATAGATAAGCCCTATCTATGCTCAACACTAACTCTCCCCTATCTATTCTTAACCCTAACCACCTTATGCTGGGTACACAAGTTGCGATTTCCCGCTCGATTGACGGGATCGATCGATTATTTCCGGCATGTTTGATGGGGTTTTGATCGATACAGCCATTGATTTTGCATACTTAACATGAGAAAATCGATGGCTTTATCGATCGAGTCCCAATCGAACATATCGGAAATAGTCGATCGACCAGGAAATCGCATCGTGTGTACCCAGCATATCACAGACTACTAACACTAATCCTGCCCAATCTATACCTAACATTAATGGGCATTGCCATAGGTGCCCATGTAAAACGCAGATAATAGCGGCTATAACAGTAAAGTTAGGTGCCAGAGTTGCCCAATAAAATAACAGATGCCGGGACCACTCACTATAGAAACTGCAGCTATATTTATAGCCACTATATTTGTAGCAGCAGTGTCTATAGTGAGCAGCTGCTTAGGCACCCAAATTTTATAGTGGGAGACTTTGGCACCCAAATTTACTATTATAGCCGACATCAGAGGCATTTGACATGGGCGACTATGGCGGCACCTAAATTTATCAGCACGCAAGTTTGCCCAAATTTACATAGCCCCTCACAGCAGCTCGTCACCTCAGAACACAGATCTGAGGTAGCACAGGACGACTGTGAGAGAGGCACAGTTAGGGAGAGCCCACACCTGTGTCCCTGGAAAACACCGCTGTTTTCCCACGGACAATTTTTTGCATCCTTTGCGTGTTATTTTTCTTAGTCTATGGGAATCGTACACTTGTTGCAGTTTCATGCGGCGGGGAATCAGTTTTCGTTACGTGCATGAATTGCAGGCAGGAAACAAACGCGGGCATCACCACTGAAAAGCATTATGTGCGATTTCGCATTTCACTAAACTGCACGCTCTTTCCAACAAAGTCTTAAGGGACATTGAGCTCAACTTAAAAATGAAAATAGTACTCACCCGGGGCTTGTACTGCGTACAAGTACTGCGCATGCGCGATTAAAGCGCGCATACGCCGTACTTTCACGCCGGCCGGCGTGGTGACGTCAGCCACGTCATACGCGGAAGAAGGAGCCCGACACTCGGCCGAGTGTCGCCGGGCTACCGCCGGGCCGCCATTCCGGACTAGGAGAGGAGCCAGGACCCCCGTCGTGGGACCTCCCGACCAGCACTGGGCTGGAGAAAGCCCCGGGTGAGTACTATTTTCATTTTTAAGTTGAGCTCGGAGTCCCTTTACTATTTAACTAACATTGTTACTTGTACTTATAAATTATGATTTTTACTGGCTGTAACAGAAATTAAAATATAAGCTAAGTACCCACATGAAGTTGGATCAGCAGCAACAAGCGATCATTCCACAATCCATCTTCACTACCGTGAATCATTTAAACAAATTTGCTAAAATTATAACGGCGGGCAATGGAGATCTGAGTGATCATTCGCTCAATTATCCATCTTGATGGTTGCAGTCACTGCACATTGCTAAATATCGTTTAACCATTCTGCGACCACCTAACGCAGGATGGCTGCAGAGTGGCTCTCTTGTTCTTTGATCATGCCACATGGCGTGATCTCGCAAGGAGCGAGATTAGAGGGGCACTCACACTTGCACAAGCGTGAGTGCCCATTAGTACACAGAGCCAGCCGCAGAGATCAGCCTGCCAGCCCACTATCGGAGCTGGCAGGCTTATTTTTTGATTCACAGGGAGAAATATATGTATACAGCACTGCGATCTCCCACAGCACTGTAAAGATGACAGCCTTGTCACTTATATGTCCTGCAGAAGGGCTCACAATCTAATCCATACGTGTATATGTGTATCCATATGTCTATGTGTGTATCATGTAGTGTATGTAACGTAGTTAGGGGCCAATTTAGGGGGGAGAGAGGGAAGTAAAAGAAAGTGTTTTTTTTTTAAATAAGGTCTTTTTTTATTAATAATAATAAAAAAATGTAGCAGCAATCAAATACCACCCAAAACAAGCTCTATATGTGAGAAGAAAAGGAGAAAAATTCATTTGGGTGCTAAGTTGTATGACCGAGCAATAAACTGTTAAAGTTGTGTAGTGCTGAATTATAAAAAAAAATCACTAGGGGGGTGTAAACCTCTGGCCCTCAAGAGGTATAACTTTTGTTAAATTATATTACACAATATCATGAAAACAATAATTCGCCCTGAAAAAAGTCACCTGTAAAAGTCACCACATACATCATGGATACAGACCTTCGGGCACACTGATTGATTCAGGGACCACATGATCCCTTGCCTTGCACCAATCATTGCCTTGGGGGGACGTAAACACTTTTTTATACTATTTTTTATTTTAAGCATTTAAACTTTTTTTTTAAATTATCAATGAACACTGTTACTAACACTGCCTCATGTAGAATCTAACCACAACTGCTGCTACACTAAGATACATATGCAGAGGAGGAACGCCACTACACTGCCCATGCCAAACAAGCACCCGGTGGCTTCACTGATGCAGCTGACACACCCACCCACACTGTAGATATAGAGAAAAATAATTGCACACCTTATTCTAGCGGATGCTGGTGCAGGATTCCCAGGCAATTTGCAATCCAATGGTCAAGTAGAGATACGCACACAGTCTTTGCCAGGAACAGTGGAATTTATTGTTCCATCACACACATATATACAATCGTCCGACCATAAACTGAGAACATGGGGCCAATCCAGTCCCCTTTGTCAAGGCTGGGACAGACACATAAACGAGCCACACTGGACGCACTGCCTGTCAGCTCCCTGTGTGAAAGAGGCCTAACAGAAGCACTGTGAGAGTTGGGAAATCATCTGAAACATGAAAACTATGCATACACATGACTGTAAGCTCATTCAGGGAGGGCTCTTTCCCCTATGTTATTACTGCTGTGTAAAGGTGGCCATTAACAGTACAATTTTTCATCAGATGGGGTTTTTCGATGCAATTCTTTACAATCGAAATAAATCAGAAAGTAATTATCGATTGTTCCTGGGTAAATTAGGGCATTTTCTCGCTTTTGATTTGATCGTAAAATCCAACATTCTGATCTTTATATTTTCTCTTCCAATCAACCATACAATCATTTTACATCAGTTTTTCCACACACTGCACAGTTTCCTGAACAATTAGATAGTAAAAATAGCATGGAAAGATTACATCTGATGAAAAAATGGTATCGTTTATGGGCACCTTAACCTCTAGCCGACCGCACCACACCGGTGGGCGTGGCCACGGCGGCAGCCCCAGGACCGCCCAATGCCGATCGGCATAAAGTCCTGGGACTCTGTTTTGCAGGATATCGCGCGCAGGCTTCGCGCGCATCTCCTGCTCGGGGGGGGGGGGGGGGGGGGGGCGGAGCAGAGACTGTTAGATGGCGAAACTAATTAACATGACGGCCGTCTAATTAACATGTAAAGCGCTGCGATCTACAGCAGCGCTGTACAGGGGACAGCAGTGTGACACGGCTGTCCCCCTTGGGGACTCAGAAGTGATCCACTGTGATAGCCTTATTTAAATAATAAAAAAAGAAATATTTAATACAAAAAATAATCAAATAAATATTTATTAAACACAAACAAACAAACCTGGGGGCGATCAGACCCCACCAACAGAGAGCTCTGTTGGTGGGGAGAAAAGGGGGAGGGGGATCACTTGTGTGCTGTGTCGTGCGGCCCTGCAGCTTGACCTTAAAGCTGCACAGTGGCCTATTTAACACAAAATGGCCTGGTCTTTAGGGGGGGTAAAGCCTGTGGTCCTGAAGAGGTTAAAGCGTTTCATATTTTCCACCTTCATGTATGATGCATTGCTGACTGGTTCAGGTATGTTTTATCTCTTACCCGAAACTTGTAAATGTCTCTACTGCACATTTTCTATTGTAAAGCACCATGGAAGATGCTGGCCATATATAAATAATAATAATAATACAGTCAGATACAAAATGCATGCCACCAAGATTCTAGCCCAAGTCCTGGCAAAAGACATAAAATGGTCAGAGTGTTTGTGGGAATTCTACCACTTGCATGTACAATATTAGCAGTGAAAGCTTTATGTTTGTAAATGTGGAGATTTCCACTATTGGGCAGTGGCGGCGCCACACTGGGGCCTACCCAGGCTTCAGCCCCAGCTTTCATGTGGTCAGCCCCCCCGCGGCCTCCTCGAGTCTCAGTGTCTGCTGCTGTGCTGCCCCTTCAAGTGGCAAGAACACTGCGACTCATCGCTCGGCTACTTTCCTGCGTCCTCTCTGCCTCCTTCTAATGGGCCCTCCCCCCCTGCTGCGTGATTGGTCAGCAATAGGGAGGAAGGGCCCATTGGAAGAAGTCAGAAGTAGGTAGCTCCACTCCCAAGCCAATCACTGTTGGAAGGAAAGCATGTGGGAGGGGAGGAAAGTGGGTGGGAAGTAGATGGGAGTAGGATGTCTCGCTTTGCTTCTCAAGCTGGTCGGAGGAGGAGAGCAGGTGGGCAGGAAGGTGAGCAGGGAAGAGATCCCGCCCTCAGCTGCTCTTCTCTGCAACTTCCAGCACCTGTCTGTCATCCACCACCAGGGGCATGGCATTGGTAAGTAAATGGCACACACACCCACTACCACCTAATATCCTACACCTACAACCAGCACCCACTATAGCTTGCACTAGGCACTCACTATCCCAAATAGCCTACACATGCACCCACTATAGATGCACCCACTACCCCTATAGCCTGCACCCATTCCCAGCAGCACCCACTATAGCGTGTACCTAGCTCCCTTTACCCCCATAGCTTAAACCCACACCCAGCACCCATTATAGATGCACCCACTATAGCCTGTACCTAGCTCCCTCTATACCCTATAGCCTGAACGCACACCTAGCACCCACTATAGCCTGCACCTAGTACCCAGCACCCACTACACACTATAGCCTGCCCCCACACCTAGCACCTTCTATAGCCTGCAGCTTGCACCCACTACCCCCTATAGCCTGCACACACCCAGCACCCACTAAAGCCTGCACCTAACACCCAATCCCCCCTATAGTCTGCACCTACTATAGCCTGCACCTAGCACCAACTTCACCTTATAGCCTGCACCCCCACACCCAGCACCCTTTATAGCCTGCATCCAGCACCAACTATTGCCTGCACCTAGTACCCACTACCCATATAGCCTGCACCTAGCACCCACTACTCCCTATAGCCTGCACCCACACCCAGCACCAGGGGCGGACATACGGCCGTGCAGGCCGTGCCGCCGCACGAGGGCCCCTGAAGTTCAGTTTTCTTCAGGGGCCCATGGCATTAAGTACTTTTTTTTTTTTTTTTTTATATTTTTTTTTTTTTTTATTATTTTATTCCCGGGGGCCCCCCGACTCCTATCCTCCCTCCCTCCCTCACCTCGGGGGCCCCCTCCCGATATGCGCGGCGGGAGAGCGAGCGAGCGGCAAATGCAGGAAGGGCTCTCCAGGCATCCGCTAGAGGCCCAGCCGCTTGGTCTCCAATATGTCTCCAGTTGGAGACATATTGGAGACTCAGCGGCTGGGCCTCTAGCGGATGCCTGGAGAGCCCTGAAGACTTCCTGCATTTGCCGCTCACTCTCCCGCCGCGCATATCGGGAGGGGGCCCCCCGAGGTGAGGAAGGAAGGGAGGGAGGGAGGATAGGAGTCGGGCCCCCCACCCGGATAGCTACCCACCCGGCTACCTACCCACCCGGCTACCTACCTACCCACCCGACTACCTAACCACCCACCAGGCTTCCTACCTACCTACCCACCCGGCTACCTACCCACCCACCAGGCTTCCTACCTAACCACCCACCCAACTACCTAACCACCCACCCGGCTACCTACCCACCCGGCTACCTACCCACCCACCAGGCTTCCTACCTAACCACCCACTCAACTACCTAACCACCCACCCGGCTACCTACCCACCCGGCTACCTACCCACCCGGCTACCTACCTACCTACCCGGCTACCTACCTAACCACCCACCCGGCTACCTACCTAACCACCCACCCGGCTACCTACCGGGCTAGTTACCAACCCACCCACCAGGCTACCTACCCACCCACCCGGCTACCCGGCTACCTACCTAACCACCCACCCGGCTACCTACCTAACCACCCACCTGGCTACCTACCTAACCACCCACCCGGCTACCTACCGGGCTAGTTACCAACCCACCCACCAGGTTACCTACCCACCCACCAGGCTACCTACCTACCCACCCACCAGGCTACCTACCCACCCACCAGGCTTCCTACCTACCCACCCGGCTACCTACCTACCCACCAGGCTACCTACCCACCCACCAGGCTACCTACCTACCCACCCACCAGGCTACCTACCCACCCACCAGGCTTCCTACCTACCCACCCGGCTACCTACCTACCCACCCGGCTACCTACCCACCCACCAGGCTTCCTACCTACCTAACCACCCACCCGGCTACCTACCTACCCACCCACCCGGCTACCCACCCACCAGGCTTCCTACCTAACCACCCACCCGGCTACCTACCTAACCACCCACCCGGCTACCTACCGGGCTAGTTACCAGCCCACCCACCAGGCTACCTACCCACCCACCCGGCTACCCACGCACCCACCAGGCTACCTACCTACCCACCCACCGGGCTACCTACCTACCTACCGGGCTAGTTACCCACCCACCCACCCGGCTACCTACCCACCCGGCTACCTACCCACCCACCCACCAGGCTACCTACCCACCCACCCACCAGGCTACCAACCCACCCACTCAACCAGGCTACCAACCCACCCACCCACTCACCCACCCACTAGGCTACCTATCCACCCAACCACCCATGGGAGCTGCGCGCCGGATGGAGGCTGGGACAGGAGGTCTGCTGCTGCAGGTGAGTAAATGTTTTTGTTTTATTTATATTAGCAGGTGTATGTTCTGGGCAGGTCTGCCACATGATTGCATGTATTTTCTTCGCAAATCTGCCGACATGATTGCATGTATTTTCTGGGCATATCTGCCGACATGATTGCACGTATTTTCTGGGCATATCTGCCGACTTGTTTGCACGTATTTTCTGGGCATATCTGCCGACTTGATTGCATGTATTTTCTGGGCATATCTGCCGACTTGTTTGCACGTATTTTCTGGGCATATCTGCCGACTTGTTTGCACGTATTTTCTGGGCATATCTGCCGACTTGATTGCACGTATTTTCTGGGCATATCTGCCGACTTGATTGCACGTATTTTCTGGGCATATCTGCCGACTTGATTGCACATATTTTCTGGGCATATCTGCCGACATGATTGCACGTATTTTCTGGGCATATCTGCCGACATGATTGCACGTATTTTCTGGGCATATATGTGTATTTTCTTGAGAAAACCTGCACAATTATGTGAATTTTCTGGGGAAAGGGTCACCAAAACTTGGGCCCACTGTCTTTGCGTTGCACTTTTCAAGGGAACCTGAGGTGAGAATAATATTGAGGCTGCCATATTTCTCTCCTTTTAAGCAATACCAGTTGCCTGGCTGCCGTGCTGGTCCTCTGCCTCTTATTCTTTCAACCATAGACCCTGAACAAGCATGCAGCAGGTCAGGGGTTTCTGACAATATTGTCAGAACTGAGAAGATTAGCTGCATGCTTGTTGCTGGTGTAATTCAGTTTATTACTGCAGCCAAATAGATCAGCAGGGCCGCCAGGCAACTAGTATTGTTTAAAAGGAAATAAACCCTCACCCCGGGTTCGCTTTAAGTTACAGTTAGCTCCGCCCTCATCCGGTCATTGCCACGCCCACGCGCGCCGCAGGTCATAGGGGGCCCACAATTACAATTTTGCACAGGGGCCCACTGCTGGCTGTGTCCGCCACTGCCCAGCACACAATACAGCCTGCACCTAGAAACCACTATACACTATAGTCCTCCCACATTATTATTATTATGTATTTAGCAGAGCAGAAAGTGAGCCAGCCAGTCCAGGACAATGGACTGGAGGTAATACATCCTGCCTCATGCTCTGTTACCCATAGGCATTCTCTCTTTCTTTCACCACTCTCTGTCTGTCAGATGCTGAGACCAACAGGGTACTGACCAATTCTGTCTTTCTGTCCATCCTCTGTCTCTCTCTCTCTGCCCATCCTTTGTCTTGTACTGCCCTCCCTTTCATGCTCCATCTCCTTCCACCTCTCTGCTCAACAACTGTCTCTCGTTACTCCCCCTCTCTCCCCCTCTGTCTCTTTCCACCTCTCTGCCCACCTTCTCTCCCCCTCTGTCTCTTTCCACCTCTCTGCCCACCCTCTCTCCCCCTCTGTCTCTTTCCACCTCTCTGCCCACCCTCTCTCCCCCTGTCTCTTTCCACCTCTCTTAATATATTAATGTGCATGTTTTTAACTTGGAGGACTCATGATTCCTTATTTTTGTGTTACTTAGAGGCCTCATAGTTATTGTATTTGTCATTACCTCATGGTTACAGAATTTTGTCATTGTTTGGAGGCCTCATGATTGCTGCGTTTGTTACTACTTGGAGGCCTCACGTTTTCTGCAATTCTCATTGCTTTGAGGCCTTGTGTTTACAGCATTTCTCATTACTTGGAGGCCTCAAGATTGCTGGTTTTCTCATTACTTGTAATTTGCTCACAGTCTAATAATTTTTACCATAGATTATGTGTATGTTGAGGGAACAGCTGTTGCCAGATTGTCTATTTTGGGGGAATCACTACCATATTATCTGTATTTTGGAGGCACCTCTGCCAAATTATGTGTATTTTTGGTGAAATGCTGTTAGATTACATGTTGTAACATCCGCAGTAATGGCGGCTGCGGGCACGCAGGGTGTCTCCACAGCCGCCTTGCCTTCCTGTTCAGGGACTTCGCCCATGCCTCTGGCGTCTAGTACGCCGAGGACGGGTATGTCTTTTGCACATAGGGTTGCCGTATCGCGTGGGCGCGCGGAGACAGGACCTTTATGCGGGGAGGAGGCGCGCCAGCTGACCAGTCGGTCGGCTGACGTCAGAGGAGACTCATGGCGCTCCGGATTGGCTGATTGTTGTGGGCGCGGCCGTGGGGTCTCCTCTGGTTCATAAGCCTTCACTGTTCACTCGCAACTTGTCTGCTGTTGTGAATACTCAAGTGTTAGCACTCAGACCTTAGATAGTATCTGGTGTGCTTTGATCTGGGAGGAAACCAAGGATTTCACACAAGACTAAGATTATTGTATTACTGTATTTTGATATTCTGTGTATGACTCTGGCTACCCTCTGACTCTGCTCTTGCTTATCGTTTCTGTACTTCTGCCCATCTGACTGTTGCTGAACCCTGCCTGATATCTTACTACTCTCTTGCCTACCGATTCTGTACTGTACCTTCCCACCTGTTACTGATCCTAGCCTGTCTGACCTTTCTACTCACCAGTGAGCCCTTGTCACTGGTGAGGTGCTCTTCTAATAGTACCCACCAGCTCCTCTGGTGAGGTTTTGTCAAACTATTCAGTTACTGTGTTCTAATATTACACACCAGCTCCTCTGATGAGGTTTTGTCAAACTATTCAGTTACTGTGTTCTAATAGTACCCACCAGCACCTCTGGTGAGGTTAAGCCAAACTAATCAGTTACTGTGTTCTAATAGTACCCACCAGCTCCTCTGGTGAGGCTTTGTCAAACTATTCAGTTACTGTGTACCAATAGTGCCCACCAGCTCCTCTGGTGAGGTCTAGCTAAACTATTCTGTTACTGTTGCACCAAGCACTACATACTTTGTATTCTGCCAGCTATACTTGTATTATTGGTGATACTGCAGATCACCACATAATCAGGTATAGCGTCTGTATTATTGGTGATTCTGCAGATCAAACATAATCAGACGTCTGTGTTGCTACACCAATCGTTACAGAACAGCAGACCAAAGAATTATGGAGACACTGTGCAATCGGGTTGAACTTTTGACCACGACCGTTAACGATCTCATCAAGACGGTTAACATACAGCAAACCCAGATTGACCAATTGGCTGAGACAGTTAACCGTCTTAAAGGTCCTAATGCACAAGTGTCCTCCCCTCTAGTTATTGAGCCCAGGATGCCCCCTGAGCCCAGGATGCCCTCTCCTGAAAGATTCTCGGGGCATCGCTCTGATTTTCGAAACTTCAAGCACCGGTGCTTATCATATTTTGAGTTACGGGCAGTATCTTCAGGTACAGAGAGTCAGAAGGTCGCTTTTTTAAAGACCTTATTAACTTGGGATTCCCAGTCCTGGGCCTACAGTCTCCCTGAGGGTAGTGAGGCTTTGGCCTCTGTGCAGGATTTCTTTAAAGCGATGGCAGTTATATATGACGATCCCGATTTGGCTACAACATCTGAGAAGAAACTTAAGACTCTCAGACAAGGGCATAGCCCTGTTGAGACTTACGCAGCTGAATTTAGAAGGGTGGCAGTATCAGCCAGATGGGGGCACTATGCGCTGCTGGATTGTTTCCTGACGGGATTGTCTGATACTGTAGCCGATTTAATGTTAGGTCACCCTGAGCCTAAGTCCTTGGATGAGGCTATATCCTTGGCAATCAAGATTGATCGGCGAGTTCGCTACCAAAAGCAAGCTCGGGGTAAAATCCCAGTGAGAATCGCTCCTGGTATTTTTTCACCTCTTGTTCCTTCCCCTCCGCCTCTGGATGAGCCAATGCAGATTGGACAGACCAAACTCTCGGAGGTTGAAAAGAACAGGAGACGTGCTGAGAAACTCTGTCTGTATTGTGCAGAGAAAGGACATATGGGGCCTGATTCACAAAGCGGTGCTAACAGTTAGCACGCTGGTGAAAAGCCCTTTATCATGCCTAAACTCAGTTTAGGCATGATAAGTTTAGGTGTGATAAGTTTAGGTGTCATAAGTTTAGGCATAATAAGTTTAGGTGTGATAAGTTTAGGCATGATAGGTTTAAGCACCAACTGCGTTAGCACCGCAGTGCACAGCTGATCAAAAGTTTTACACTAGCAAAGTCTGGTGCACTTCGCATAGAGTTTAATAGCGCTGCTTTGCGTGCGGGACTTTGCACGCTATCTACACTTATCTAAACTTAGCATGCCTAAACTTATCACACCTAAACTTATCACGCCTAAAATGGCTTTTCACCAGCGTGGTGCAACGGTTATCACGCCTAAAGTCTCTAACTGGGTTAGCACCGCTTTGTGAATCGAGCCCATAGTATCAAATTGTCCCAGAAAGGCGGAAAACTCTATCGCCTAGGTGTAGCTGGAGGTACTACCCTAGGCGATCCAGTCTTACCTCTAAAAAACAATCGTTTACTTCTCCCGTGTTCTATTGCCTGGGAGGGTCAGGTTCTTTCCACCCAGGCCTTTATAGACTCGGGTTCTGCAGTTAATGTGATGGCCTATGATTTTGCCGTTAAATTTGGTTTTCCTCTCCTTTCTGTGGGACGCCAGGTGGTGGTTACCGCAATGGATGATTCACCATTGCAGGGGAAACAACCACTTACTCAGACTCCTGTGTTAACATGTCAGCTAGGAGTGTTGCATAAAGAACAAATACAGTTCCTGGTTCTTAAAATGTCCACCTCCACTGTAATTCTTGGTATGCCATGGCTAAAGAAACACTCCCCTCAGATCGACTGGAGTTCCAGACAACTGTTGAGTTGGTCCTCCTACTGTCGTCATCATTGTTTGGAGAAAGTCATTATAGGCGCTACCGAGATTCAAGTGGAGGGAGGGTCACCATAGTCCTCTGACGCCCCTGACATTGAGACCTGGGAAAATTGGGCATCTGTCTTGAACCCTTTTCAGCAGGAGTTTCTCGAAGTGAAACCAGATGAGGTTCTGTTTGTACCACTCCAGTTCAGATTTCAAATTCTGCATGTTTTTCACGCCCATAAGAATGCAGGTCACCCAGGTATTGCCCACACGCAGGAGTTGCTAGACAGATGTGTCTGGTGGCCCTCTATTGTCTCTGACTGTAAGGACTTTGTTGGAGCCTGTTCTGTTTGTGCCAGGAGTAAGTCGTCTAGACGGGCTCCTGTGGGTATACTACAGTCATTACCGGTGCCTGAGCAGCCATGGACTCACCTGTCCATGGACTTTGTGGGTGAATTGCCCAGATCTGATGGGAAAACAGTCATATGGGTGGTAGTCGATAGGTTCAGTAAGATTGCCCATTTCGTTCCCTTGGACAGACTCCCCTCTGCACAGGAACTGGCAGAGCTCTTCATTCACCACATTTTCAGATTGCATGGTATCCCAGAGAGTGTGGTGTCAGATAGGGGAGTCCAGTTTGTTTCCAAGTTCTGGAGGGCCTTTTGTCATCATTTGGGTATGAATCTATCGTTTTCCTCCGGCTACCACCCACAGACTAATGGGCAGACCAAATTGGTTAGAACAGTTCCTTAGGTGCTATTTGGCAGATGCCCAGATGGATTGGGTCAAGTTCTTACCCTTTGCAGAATTTGCCCATAATAATTTGAAGTGTGCTTCCTCGGGATTCTCCCCATTTCAGGTTGTAACGGGGAGATCACCTAAGTTTTCCCCCTGCCCGTGGTGTCATCTCCTTTCCCGGCTGGGAGGAGTGGCAGGGAACTTTAAAGGAGATCCGGGGTATGGTCAGGAGAAATCTTAACCACTTGCCGAGCGCGCACTCATAACATGCGTCGGCAAAGTGGTAGCTGCAGGACCAGCGACGAACATCTGCGTCGCCGGCTGCAGGCTAATTAATCAGGAAACAGCCGTCCTGTCAATTCACGGCGGGGGGCTCCGTGAATAGCCTGCGGGCTGCCGATCGCAGCTCACAGGCTAAATGTAACCACAAGCGGAAATAATCCGCTTTGTTTACATTTTTACAACGCTGCTATCAGTAGCAGCGTTGTACTATATCAGCGATCCCCGGCCAATCAGCAGCCGGGGATCGCTGTCACATGACAGGCAGGAGCCAGTTAGAGGCTGCACAGGACAGATCCGTTCCTGTGCAGCCTCCGATCTCCGGGGCAGGGAGGTAGGAGAGGTAGGAGAGGGAGAGGGGGAATCCTGCGGTGGAGGGGGCTTTGAGGTGCCCTCCCCCTCCCCGCCAGCCACACGCAGGCAGGAGCGATCAGACCCCCCCAGCACATCATCCCCCTAGTGGGGAAAAAAGGGGGGCGATCTGGTCGCTTTGCCTGATATTTGATCTGTGCTGGGGGCTGTAGAGCCCACCCAGCACAGATCTTAGAAATCAGTGCTGGTCCTTAAGGGGGGGGGGGTAAAGGCTGAGTCCTAAAGTGGTTAAGAAGGCCTTTGCTACCCAGAAAAAGCAGGCAGATAAGAGACGATCTGTAGAGTGGGTCTTTTCACCAGGTGATATGGTGTGGGTGTCTACTCGACATTTAGCTTTGAAGCAGCCCTTTGCAAAACTGGGTCCCAGATTCACAGGGCCATACCCAGTGTCCAAAAGGATCAATGGTGTTACCTATGTCATTTCACTTCTGCCCTCTGGGAGAGGTGTCAAATCGTTCTCCTCCCCCACTCCCCCCCCCCCCCGTGGTGATTGATGGGGAACCCGAGTATGAGATAGAGCAGATATTGGATTCTCAGGTAGTGCGTAACTCCCTACAGTACCTGGTACACTGGAGAGGGTATGGCCCAGAGGAGAGGTCTTGGGTGCTGGCTTGTCGCATGCATGCAGAGGAACTTAGGGAAGAGTTTCATAAGTTGCATCCTGACAGACCAGGTGGATCGTGTCCGGTTTCCACGCCTCGGGGGGGGGGATCCTAAGATTATTGTATTACTGTATTTTGTATTTTGATATTCTGTGTATTCTGTGTATGACTCTGGCTACCCTCTGACTCTGCTCTTGCTTATCGTTTATGTACTTCTGCCCATCTGACTCTGTTGCTATACCCTGCCTGATATCTTACTACTCTCTTGCCTGCCGATTCTGTACTGCCCACCTGTTACTGATCCTAGCCTGTCTGACCTTTCTACTCACCAGTGAGCCCTTGTAACTGGTGAGGGGCTCTTCTAATAGTACCCACCAGCTCCTCTGGTGAGGTTTTGTCAAACTATTCAGTTACTGTGTTCTAATACTACCCACCAGCTCCTCTGGTGAGGTTTTGTCAAACTATTCAGTTACTGTGTTCTAATAGTACCCACCAGCATCTCTGGTGAGGTTAAGCCAAAGTAATCAGTTACTGTGTTCTAATAGTACCCACCAGCTCCTCTGGTGAGGTTTTGTCAAACTATTCAGTTACTGTGTACCAATAGTGCCCACCAGCTCCTCTGGTGAGGTCTAGCTAAACTATTCTGTTACTGTTGCACCAAGCACTACATACTTTGTATTATGCCAGCTATACTTGTATTATTGGTGATACTGCAGATCACCACATAATCAGGTATAGCGTCTGTATTATTGGTGATTCTGCAGATCACACATAATCAGACGTCTGTGTTGCTACACCAATCGTTACACATGTATTTTGGGGGAAAACACTATGACAGAGCTCAAACTGCCCTGGTAGATTTTTTTTACACCACTGCTGCTAAGGTCATGTATATTTGGCCCCACCCATGACCACTCCCACATTCTGTTGTGTGACCACACCCATTTTTTGGCATGAGCCCCGCCTGCCAGCCATTGAGCCCCCCAAACATCTGAAGCTGGAGCCGCCACTGCTCTTGGGCCATTGGAAGCCTTGCCCTTTGTTCTCTTTGTAGGACACATAGGGCTTGATTCACTAGAGGATGCAAACACAGCTAGCACGCATGAAAACTTGGCACGTGCGAACCAGGGTGCTAAGTAGTTTGCACAGCAAAGCTGTTACTGTTCGCATGCTATTTTAGCGCATGTAAAAGTTTGTGCGCATAAAGTATTACACGCACTACTTCGTGTGCAAAATCAGCTGCTTTGCGTGCAAAGTATGCTTATCACACTACTTAGCACGCGAAACGGCTGATTTTGCACGCAAAGTAATGCGCATAAAACTTTACGCGCGCAAATCTTTATGTGTGCTAAACTTTACGTGCGCAAACTCTTATGCGCGCATTAGCACGCGAAGAGGCAGTTTGCACGTGATAAGCGGCTTTTCACTGGCGTGCTAACAGTTAGTACGCTTTTGTGAATCAAGCCCCTTGTAATTAAACAAAGCGGATGAATGTATCAAATAGCCTTTGTAACACATTTCAAACATTCCTTTCCATTTTTTTTGCTTTGTATCATTTCTTGTTCCTCTCATACATATGTCTTTGCTTAACTGAGCATTATGTCTCTGTTTACTTATTTCATTTTTATTTGGCAGTCAGAAGAGAACTGTCACAACATGGAGCCTAATTGTTGACCAAAAAAGCCCAAAGGATTCACCCTGATGTGACTACAGTCACAAGTCATACACAGTGTACCAAGCTGTAAATCACATAAACTTCATTCTAAAAAAAATCAATCTGGTATTTTTAGACCACATAATAATAAAACTATAAGTAGCACATGAACCTCACATAATTCTCATTGGCAATAGAAGCTAAAATATATTACAAAATACTGTGCAACAGAACACAAGCTTTTATTTTCCCATTTGTAAGCTGTGGAGGTGATATTACACATTATACACATAGATTCAAAGGAGCAGAAATCTGTTACAGCAATGCACATCATGATGACAGGCAGCCACCAATGAACAAGCGCAGAAAAGGTGAATGGCAGCACTCACACTTACACAAAGTGACATTTCCCATTCTTGCAGTTCACATACTACAGCACACTCAGGCTTAAGAAGGACATCATTGAGTTTATTTACCAAGACACTGCAAAGAGCACTCATATTAACATGGAAAATGTAGTGACCGACAAGCACTGGGGGTTCTGGGATGAGATGTGATGCCAGTGTTAGAATACTTGTGGTATTCGTACAGTGTATTCATACGCTGCTTCTTGCACCTCAATAAATCCATCAATGGGTACTTTGTATTTAAAGTAAATACTTTGTATTTAAAGTGATGGCACAGGGACACTTGAGTGAGATGTGTCCTCAATTATAGGCCTCGCTATGTTTGGACTTACACTACAGCACAAATAAGTACTTCATTCAAAGCAAACCTGAAGCAAAAAAAACTTATGATATGATGAATTGTGTGTGTAGTTGTGTGTGTAGTATGGATAAGGAATAGAACAATAGTAGCAAAATAAAGAGTCTCATATTTTTATTTTCAGAGATACTGTATATATTACATTGCCTCATTCTGTCACATTGCAGTCTTTCTTAGAAACCCCACTCTGTCTTTGAAGCTATAAAACAAAGTACAAATAATGACCCTTTGGACTTTCCTGCAGTAAAACCTTATCACAAGTTGTCTCTCACTGTTTCTTTGTAGTTTAAGTGCTCCAGAAAACCCGACCCAGCTCAGAGAAGCTCTCTTGCATAGATAACTGAAGTTTTATATATATTACATTGCCTCATTCTGTCACATTGCAGTCTTTCTTAGAAACCCCACTCTGTCTTTGAAGCTATAAAACAAAGTACAAATAATGACCCTTTGGACTTTCCTGCAGTAAAACCTTATCACAAGTTGTCTCTCACTGTTTCTTTGTAGTTTAAGTGCTCCAGAAAACCCGACCCAGCTCAGAGAAGCTCTCTTGCATAGATAACTGAAGTTTTTTTTTAACTATTCCTATACTGGAAAACAATATGAGACTTTTTTCTACGCTACTAATGTTCTATTTCTTAGTTGTACTACACACACAATTCATTATCTCATAAGTTTATTATCACTTCAGATTTGCTTTAAGTTCAAACATGGACACAGAGGTTTATCTACCAGGGGAGCAGTCTTTGGGTACTGCACAGGGGCCCCATGTCCAGGAGGACCCTATGCTTACAATCCCTTGCCCCTCGTGGCATCCCTAGGTAGCCACCACTGACAAAGTCATCAACGGTTACGGTGCAGTGAACTAGCGGGTGTTTTAGAGTTACCTGCTAAAATAAATGAACTTGAAAGAAGAAGAGGTAACAGCGACAATGCAAATAATTCTGTCTTGCAAGTTCATGAAAAATGTATGCAGCTTGAAAATTGACCACTTGGTTTGCAACTGGAATTAAATCTGAATTGTCCAATATTAACTTGCAAATAATCTGCATGCAAGTCAAAACTGTATCATTGACCATCTCCGTACAAGAGCCATTACATGTGCAGGCATAGCAACCAGTCATTGTGAAATAGGGCTGGCTCCTGACAAACATCTGAACCAGCTGCCCGCAGCAGCAGCATGCAGAAAAGCATTTGTCGGCTTTCAGCAGCACTTCCTTGCGTGTAGCGTTTTTCATTCCTGCGGGGGGGGGGGGACATGGATGTGAGCTGGTAAGCAGTCCTGGAAGCAACCTGCTGCTACCAGGACCTGAAGAGCACTGGGCAGGCGACAGCAAAAATCAGGATAAAAATGCAGAATTAGCACAAACAATGGTAAACGGCGGTAAGTGATCGTACCAATGACTGTCCATTCATCTGAACAGACATTGTTAATTGATGAGCGCCGTGGCCGTTGTTTACCACAGAAACGGCAGTGTGAACCAAGCCTAAGGCTCAACACACACCATACAATCTTGGTTGTTCAATCTTACCACTTTCATGTAGTATAAGAGCTTATCCAATCAATCATTCAAGGTATTTTCAATCTGTTGGCCCTTATACTACAAAGATTTGGTAAATCTGTACAACCAAGATTGTATGGTACGAAAGACTGTCTTTATAATAGTAATCACATTTATTATATGGTACCCCAAAAGTGCAACGCGTTTCGCAGGCCGAGCCCGCTTCATCAGGCAATAAAGTGGGGACAAAACTGTAGACAAGAGACAGTACATTATGCTATAGTGAATTCTGCAGTTACAAGATGCATATTAATATATTACATGTCATAAAGCATACCATATGTAAAATTGCTTTGTGGAAATAGCATAAAAAGTTGGGTGTACAAGTAAACAATAGGGGGTAGAGGCTATGGTGCTCGTGATAGTAATGGGCTATGGGGTATTTTTTACACAGATTTGCAATGAGTGGTATTGGTAATGAAAAAGGGTATGTGTCAGCAAGTGTAATGGGTAATAGAGCATTGAGAAGAGAACATGGGGGCAGAAATATAAGGTAAAGTGTGCAAATAAAATAACATAAAGAACTCACCAGAATTCCAGCAGTAGCAGGTGTAGCGCCTCAGTGGAGTGGTGAGGACACTCAACTCCTTATATATACACAGGTACTTGCTAAAAGGGCCAATTAGATGTGTGGGAAGTGTTAGGTGGGCGGGGTTAGGGTGAGTGTGCGAGCAGCCAATGGGTTCTCGCCATCTGTGTTCAGTGAATTGGGTTTTTGGGAAGGGTGGGTGGGGTTAGGGCGGGCTTGCGAGTAGCCAATGGGCTCTCACCACCTGTGTTCAGTGTGTTGGGTAGTTGGGGGGGGGGTGGATACTGGTATCATGGTTACCAAATGTGCAGCTGAGTACAGTACTAGCTAAATAGAGTACTGGTTAAGGGCACTGCCTTTGACGTGGGAGACCAGGGTTCGAATCCCGGCCAGGGGATAGTTAATAAGAAAATAATACATGAACATAATATTAATTATGGCAGGAATTAAATTAATACATTTGGCAACGCAAATGTAATGTAACAAAATTATAGCTGGTGTTGATACAGAAAGGTAAAAAAAAAAAAAAAAAAAAATTATGGTAAAAACAATGAGATAAAAAGGAGGAAGAAGACAAAGTTAAAACAAGACAAATAAAGATGTATAAAACATGAACAATTCTAATTATTGATATAAATAATGTGAATATACAGATGTGTAAATATAAAGCTATGTAGAAATAATGATCTAGCCTGAGGTATTGTTGTAAAGATGAACGTTGCTATATTAAAAATGAAAAATACAAGTATAAATAATAAAAGTACTAAAAATAGGAGTACTAAAAATATTACACATAAAAGGATAAAAGAGAGCGGCCAGAGATAAAAGAAAAACGGAATAGTTAGTGTTTTAGTAGATTTTTTCCAAAACTTCGTTCAGACCTTCAGGTATGAGGGTTCTTAGAGTTTGTATCCAGTACATTTCATGTTTTTTAAGTTGTTCGAACGCATTTGGTAAACTAGCATCAATAGAGTCAAGTAGTATAATGCTGAAGAGTTGTGGGTTATTGTCATGGTGGGTGCAAAAGTGCCGTGAAACGCTGTGAAGGGGGAATTTATTGGTGATGTTTCTTTTGTGTTGCCCGATTCTGCTGCGGGCCAACTGTGTAGTTCTCCCCACGTACTGGAGACGGCAAGGGCATGAAATGAGATAGATGACGAATTTGGATTCGCAGGTGAGGTGTTTTTTTATGGGATATTGAATATTGGTGCTAGAGGAAACAAAGGAAGCACAGGTGTTGATGAACTGGCAAGCTGTGCAGCGGTACTTGTTGCAGGGGAAGCAGCCAGGCTCCTGTGCTTGCGGAGGGGAGAGTTCATTAGTTGTACGTAATTTGCTCGGCGCTAGGAGGTTGCGGAGATTCAGTGCTCTCCTATATGTAACTGAAGGTGCTGTGGGTAATAAGGGCCGTAAGTAGGGGTCTTGCATGAGAATGTCCCAACGATTTTTTAGAATATTGCGGATGGACAAATGTTGGGCATTGTAACGAGTAATGAACCGGGGTGGGCCTATGGTATTGGAAGGTTGTCTAATGGTGGTCGGGGGGTTGGAACATTTGGCTCTATGTCTTGCATCTTTGATAAGTTTTTTGGGATAATGACGATCTGTGAATTTTTTTGTGAGAATCTCGGATTGTATATCAAATTGTGATTGGTCAGTGCAGTTCCTATGTATTCTTCTGTATTGACTGTAGGGGGTGTTAGTAATCCAAGGGTGGTGGTGAAAGCTCTTGAAATGTATATAATTGTTGGCATCGACTGGTTTAAAAAAAGTTTTTGTCATGATGTGATCGGATTCTATATATAGAGTGAGGTCAAGAAACTCAATGGAGGAGGTATGATAATGGTGTGTAAATTGAAGTCCTGCTGAATTTGAATTAAGGTAACTGACAAAGTGTGGAATGAGTATAGTGTCACCTTTCCAAATGAAAATAAGGTCGTCGATATATCGCTTATATAGTACAATATTGTCGGAAAATGGATGATGTGTGGATAATTTATGTAATTCTAGGAATCCCATTGTAAGATTAGCATACGAGGGAGCAAACGAGCTCCCCATTGCGGTCCCACTCGTCTGATGGTAAATTTTATCGTTAAACGTGAATATGTTATTGTTGAGGATGAACTCTGTGCATTGTAAAAGGAAGGTTTGTTGTGTAAGTGGCATGGATGGGTTGGTGGCTAGGTAATATTGTATTGCTTGGAGGCCGAAGGGATGGGGGATATTGGTATAAAGGGAGGTGACATCGCATGTCAGCCAGACATAATCCGGCTGCCATGCGATGTCACGTAGGAGTATTATGAGTTGTTGTGAATCCTTCAGAAAGGAAGGAAGGGACTGTACGTGTGGCTGTAGATGTTGGTCAAGGAATCTGGAAAGATTGCTGGTGATGGAGTTGATGCCTGAGATGATGGGTCTACCGGGCGGTTTTTGTAGATCTTTATGTATTTTTGGTAGATAGTAGAAAATGGGGGTTATTGGTTGAGTGTTGATAATAAAGTTTATTTCATTTTTGGTAATGATGTTAGATAGGAAAGCATTATTGATAAGGGTTTTTAGTGTGATATTTAGAGAGGGAGTTGGATCTGTGGTCAGAGTTTCGTAATGTTTTGGATTGTCAAGGAGCCTGGCCGCTTCCTCTAAATAGTCTGAGCGGTTGAGTATAACTATACCTCCCCCCTTATCTGCAGGTTTGATGATCAGATTGTGGTTTTTCTGTAGATTTTTTAGTGCCTGGGATTCTCGTTGAGTAAGGTTGGATATAGGGGTGGGTAGGTCATCATGTAACGTCTGCAGGTCTTGGAGTACTAAAGAGTAGAAGGTTTCAATGAAGCAGCCCTTGGATGCTACTGGGTAAAAGCGGGATCTCCCTTTTAACTGAGTGGTAATGTATTTCTCTGTACTGATTTCAGGGTGGAAAATGGTAACGTTGGGTAGGGTATCATTGTTGGTGATGATAAGCGAGGTAGGGGCATTATCTTCGGTGGGTTTGAGGTTTTTGATGGCATAATGTCTTTTAAGTGTTAGTTTCCGGATATAGCTGTTGAGATCTGAAAAAAGTTCGAATGTATTGACTTGATTGGTTGGGCAAAAAGATAAGCCTTTTTCTAAGAGGGTGGTCTCATGGGTACTAAGGATGTGGTCTGACAGATTAAAGATACATCTGTTGGAATTTGTGGGGGGGAGTGGTGTGTTTATGGTTTGTTTCTTTTTCCTTTTCCCTCTGCTTCCTCTTTTTCTGTATCTGGTAGTGGTCGTTTGGACTTGTTGGTGAGTTGGAAAAGTACCTTCTCTGAACGCGGGCTTGGTAATTGGGTGGAGAGGATGTTTTGTGATAGTGCTGAGGGGAGTTCTAAAAAAGAGGGAGAAAGGGTGTGGTTAGCTGATTCACTGCTGGAGATGGCATTGTCATTAGCCGGTTGGAAAAAGGTTTTTAGATCAGTTTGGATTTTATGTGGGTTGGTGGTGGTGTTGCCCTGGGTCGGAATTGGGTTTTGATTAGTTAGGGATTGTGGGGTGGGGTGTATTGTAAAGTCAAGAGAGTCGGAGTCTGAGTGGCATATGCTAATCTGGGAGGCTTGGACGGGTGAGTCCGCAATAGTGGTAGCTGGTATAGTAGAAGTGGTATTAGATTGACTGATGTTGGTTTCCTGGGTGTTTTTAAGTAAAGTAGCCGGGGGGCCATTCGGTATAAAGTTAAATTTGATAGTGGCCTGGTCTTTGTTAGTTTTTTTGCCGGCCCCAGTACGGGGGGTCGAAGTAACGGAAGTTTTTTTGTTGGTTTTGATGCGTTGGATTTGTGATGCTATTGTGGGGTTTTTTGTGCAATCAAAACTGTTTGGAGGTGGGGCCACACCCGCAAAAGGGGCGGGTTTGGGTAAGGTGTTCTGGTGTGGTGGGGGAACCGTGTGTGAGGCTGGAGGTGTATGCAAGGGTGGTGGGGGAAATGCTATGAAAGGTGTTGGTGCCTTTGGTGTGGGGAGTAGAATGGGGGGTGGTGGGAACGGTGGGAACCTAAATGGAGGTGGGGGAATATTGAGACTCATGAGTGGGGGTGGTGGTGGAGGTGGTGGGTTGGGGCCCGTCGGCTGAGAAGCGGGGGTGGGACGTGGCTTGCGTTCCCTCTCCCGGTGCTCAGCATACGCTAGACGGTCCCTGTTCAGTTTTTTAAGTTTTGACTCAGTGATGTCAAGTTCGAAGCGTTTAACTCTGGAGGTAAGATTTGACATAAGGGGGTGGTATTGGTCACTGTTTTTATGGTTAAGTAGGATATCCCTACATTCATTTATGATGGGCTGCAATTCACTAATTAAGGTTTTTCTTTTAGCTATGATCCTCTCCATCATACCAGCAGTACAGATCTCAAGGTAAATGTACCAGTCTGAACTGAAGGTAGGATCCTTAGGGAAAGCCGTGAGTGTTTTAATTCGGATCCCATCGGGTGAGATTTTTTCATCAATGTATGTCTGCTGCATAGCAATGTCCGCTAAGTGAAAGAACTCGTCTTTAAGTGCAGATTCCAATTTCAGAAAAATGGATTTGAGGTCGACAGATGGGACTGGATGGGTACTGTCGGCTGGGCTGGTGTCTGGTTCGGCGGGGATAGCCGGAGATCGTTTAAACTGGGCCAGCAGATCATCTCGGTGGACGGATCTATCCTCGATGAAGTTCATGGTCGGGCTGCTATCGGCATATATGTTCGCTTGTTCTATGATAGAACCGGCCAAGCAAGGCTTGTAGGGAGATAAAATATAGAGAAACCGAGAGCCCAATATAGTGTAGTATGTCAAAACATAAGTGAAGTAAGGCAAATCAGTGAGAAGAATATACTCACAAACGTGGGTTACCACACAGGCAACCACTGTATAAGCAGGTGAGGAGATTAGACCTGTCCTCACTCAGGATTAAGAAGTCGCTCTCTGTAGATGAGAAAAAGGGGTAGATCACCCCTCCACCAGGGGTGGACACGGTATAGCAGTAGGAGAACAGAGGCGCCAGCAGGATAAAAGTGGATAAAAACTTTAAAATTTGCTTGGAGGAAGTGGTGGACTTACCTCCATAAAGCAGACACGAAAGACTGTCTTTATAATAGTAATCACATTTATTATATGGTACCCCAAAAGTGCAACGCGTTTCGCAGGCCGAGCCCGCTTCATCAGGCAATAAAGTGGGGACAAAACTGTAGACAAGAGACAGTACATTATGCTATAGTGAATTCTGCAGTTACAAGATGCATATTAATATATTACATGTCATAAAGCATACCATATGTAAAATTGCTTTGTGGAAATAGCATAAAAAGTTGGGTGTACAAGTAAACAATAGGGGGTAGAGGCTATGGTGCTCGTGATAGTAATGGGCTATGGGGTATTTTTTACACAGATTTGCAATGAGTGGTATTGGTAATGAAAAAGGGTATGTGTCAGCAAGTGTAATGGGTAATAGAGCATTGAGAAGAGAACATGGGGGCAGAAATATAAGGTAAAGTGTGCAAATAAAATAACATAAAGAACTCACCAGAATTCCAGCAGTAGCAGGTGTAGCGCCTCAGTGGAGTGGTGAGGACACTCAACTCCTTATATATACACAGGTACTTGCTAAAAGGGCCAATTAGATGTGTGGGAAGTGTTAGGTGGGCGGGGTTAGGGTGAGTGTGCGAGCAGCCAATGGGTTCTCGCCATCTGTGTTCAGTGAATTGGGTTTTTGGGAAGGGTGGGTGGGGTTAGGGCGGGCTTGCGAGTAGCCAATGGGCTCTCACCACCTGTGTTCAGTGTGTTGGGTAGTTGGGGGGGGGGGGGTGGATACTGGTATCATGGTTACCAAATGTGCAGCTGAGTACAGTACTAGCTAAATAGAGTACTGGTTAAGGGCACTGCCTTTGACGTGGGAGACCAGGGTTCGAATCCCGGCCAGGGGATAGTTAATAAGAAAATAATACATGAACATAATATTAATTATGGCAGGAATTAAATTAATACATTTGGCAACGCAAATGTAATGTAACAAAATTATAGCTGGTGTTGATACAGAAAGGTAAAAAAAAAAAAAAAAAAAATTATGGTAAAAACAATGAGATAAAAAGGAGGAAGAAGACAAAGTTAAAACAAGACAAATAAAGATGTATAAAACATGAACAATTCTAATTATTGATATAAATAATGTGAATATACAGATGTGTAAATATAAAGCTATGTAGAAATAATGATCTAGCCTGAGGTATTGTTGTAAAGATGAACGTTGCTATATTAAAAATGAAAAATACAAGTATAAATAATAAAAGTACTAAAAATAGGAGTACTAAAAATATTACACATAAAAGGATAAAAGAGAGCGGCCAGAGATAAAAGAAAAACGGAATAGTTAGTGTTTTAGTAGATTTTTTCCAAAACTTCGTTCAGACCTTCAGGTATGAGGGTTCTTAGAGTTTGTATCCAGTACATTTCATGTTTTTTAAGTTGTTCGAACGCATTTGGTAAACTAGCATCAATAGAGTCAAGTAGTATAATGCTGAAGAGTTGTGGGTTATTGTCATGGTGGGTGCAAAAGTGCCGTGAAACGCTGTGAAGGGGGAATTTATTGGTGATGTTTCTTTTGTGTTGCCCGATTCTGCTGCGGGCCAACTGTGTAGTTCTCCCCACGTACTGGAGACGGCAAGGGCATGAAATGAGATAGATGACGAATTTGGATTCGCAGGTGAGGTGTTTTTTTATGGGATATTGAATATTGGTGCTAGAGGAAACAAAGGAAGCACAGGTGTTGATGAACTGGCAAGCTGTGCAGCGGTACTTGTTGCAGGGGAAGCAGCCAGGCTCCTGTGCTTGCGGAGGGGAGAGTTCATTAGTTGTACGTAATTTGCTCGGCTCTAGGAGGTTGCGGAGATTCAGTGCTCTCCTATATGTAACTGAAGGTGCTGTGGGTAATAAGGGCCGTAAGTAGGGGTCTTGCATGAGAATGTCCCAACGATTTTTTAGAATATTGCGGATGGACAAATGTTGGGCATTGTAACGAGTAATGAACCGGGGTGGGCCTATGGTATTGGAAGGTTGTCTAATGGTGGTCGGGGGGTTGGAACATTTGGCTCTATGTCTTGCATCTTTGATAAGTTTTTTGGGATAATGACGATCTGTGAATTTTTTTGTGAGAATCTCGGATTGTATATCAAATTGTGATTGGTCAGTGCAGTTCCTATGTATTCTTCTGTATTGACTGTAGGGGGTGTTAGTAATCCAAGGGTGGTGGTGAAAGCTCTTGAAATGTATATAATTGTTGGCATCGACTGGTTTAAAAAAAGTTTTTTTCATGATGTGATCGGATTCTATATATAGAGTGAGGTCAAGAAACTCAATGGAGGAGGTATGATAATGGTGTGTAAATTGAAGTCCTGCTGAATTTGAATTAAGGTAACTGACAAAGTGTGGAATGAGTATAGTGTCACCTTTCCAAATGAAAATAAGGTCGTCGATATATCGCTTATATAGTACAATATTGTCGGAAAATGGATGATGTGTGGATAATTTATGTAATTCTAGGAATCCCATTGTAAGATTAGCATACGAGGGAGCAAACGAGCTCCCCATTGCGGTCCCACTCGTCTGATGGTAAATTTTATCGTTAAACGTGAATATGTTATTGTTGAGGATGAACTCTGTGCATTGTAAAAGGAAGGTTTGTTGTGTAAGTGGCATGGATGGGTTGGTGGCTAGGTAATATTGTATTGCTTGGAGGCCGAAGGGATGGGGGATATTGGTATAAAGGGAGGTGACATCGCATGTCAGCCAGACATAATCCGGCTGCCATGCGATGTCACGTAGGAGTATTATGAGTTGTTGTGAATCCTTCAGAAAGGAAGGAAGGGACTGTACGTGTGGCTGTAGATGTTGGTCAAGGAATCTGGAAAGATTGCTGGTGATGGAGTTGATGCCTGAGATGATGGGTCTACCGGGCGGTTTTTGTAGATCTTTATGTATTTTTGGTAGATAGTAGAAAATGGGGGTTATTGGTTGAGTGTTGATAATAAAGTTTCTTTCATTTTTGGTAATGATGTTAGATAGGAAAGCATTATTGATAAGGGTTTTTAGTGTGATATTTAGAGAGGGAGTTGGATCTGTGGTCAGAGTTTCGTAATGTTTTGGATTGTCAAGGAGCCTGGCCGCTTCCTCTAAATAGTCTGAGCGGTTGAGTATAACTATACCTCCCCCCTTATCTGCAGGTTTGATGATCAGATTGTGGTTTTTCTGTAGATTTTTTAGTGCCTGGGATTCTCGTTGAGTAAGGTTGGATATAGGGGTGGGTAGGTCATCATGTAACGTCTGCAGGTCTTGGAGTACTAAAGAGTAGAAGGTTTCAATGAAGCAGCCCTTGGATGCTACTGGGTAAAAGCGGGATCTCCCTTTTAACTGAGTGGTAATGTATTTCTCTGTACTGATTTCAGGGTGGAAAATGGTAACGTTGGGTAGGGTATCATTGTTGGTGATGATAAGCGAGGTAGGGGCATTATCTTCGGTGGGTTTGAGGTTTTTGATGGCATAATGTCTTTTAAGTGTTAGTTTCCGGATATAGCTGTTGAGATCTGAAAAAAGTTCGAATGTATTGACTTGATTGGTTGGGCAAAAAGATAAGCCTTTTTCTAAGAGGGTGGTCTCATGGGTACTAAGGATGTGGTCTGACAGATTAAAGATACATCTGTTGGAATTTGTGGGGGGGAGTGGTGTGTTTATGGTTTGTTTCTTTTTCCTTTTCCCTCTGCTTCCTCTTTTTCTGTATCTGGTAGTGGTCGTTTGGACTTGTTGGTGAGTTGGAAAAGTACCTTCTCTGAACGCGGGCTTGGTAATTGGGTGGAGAGGATGTTTTGTGATAGTGCTGAGGGGAGTTCTAAAAAAGAGGGAGAAAGGGTGTGGTTAGCTGATTCACTGCTGGAGATGGCATTGTCATTAGCCGGTTGGAAAAAGGTTTTTAGATCAGTTTGGATTTTATGTGGGTTGGTGGTGGTGTTGCCCTGGGTCGGAATTGGGTTTTGATTAGTTAGGGATTGTGGGGTGGGGTGTATTGTAAAGTCAAGAGAGTCGGAGTCTGAGTGGCATATGCTAATCTGGGAGGCTTGGACGGGTGAGTCCGCAATAGTGGTAGCTGGTATAGTAGAAGTGGTATTAGATTGACTGATGTTGGTTTCCTGGGTGTTTTTAAGTAAAGTAGCCGGGGGGCCATTCGGTATAAAGTTAAATTTGATAGTGGCCTGGTCTTTGTTAGTTTTTTTGCCGGCCCCAGTACGGGGGGTCGAAGTAACGGAAGTTTTTTTGTTGGTTTTGATGCGTTGGATTTGTGATGCTATTGTGGGGTTTTTTGTGCAATCAAAACTGTTTGGAGGTGGGGCCACACCCGCAAAAGGGGCGGGTTTGGGTAAGGTGTTCTGGTGTGGTGGGGGAACCGTGTGTGAGGCTGGAGGTGTATGCAAGGGTGGTGGGGGAAATGCTATGAAAGGTGTTGGTGCCTTTGGTGTGGGGAGTAGAATGGGGGGTGGTGGGAACGGTGGGAACCTAAATGGAGGTGGGGGAATATTGAGACTCATGAGTGGGGGTGGTGGTGGAGGTGGTGGGTTGGGGCCCGTCGGCTGAGAAGCGGGGGTGGGACGTGGCTTGCGTTCCCTCTCCCGGTGCTCAGCATACGCTAGACGGTCCCTGTTCAGTTTTTTAAGTTTTGACTCAGTGATGTCAAGTTCGAAGCGTTTAACTCTGGAGGTAAGATTTGACATAAGGGGGTGGTATTGGTCACTGTTTTTATGGTTAAGTAGGATATCCCTACATTCATTTATGATGGGCTGCAATTCACTAATTAAGGTTTTTCTTTTAGCTATGATCCTCTCCATCATACCAGCAGTACAGATCTCAAGGTAAATGTACCAGTCTGAACTGAAGGTAGGATCCTTAGGGAAAGCCGTGAGTGTTTTAATTCGGATCCCATCGGGTGAGATTTTTTCATCAATGTATGTCTGCTGCATAGCAATGTCCGCTAAGTGAAAGAACTCGTCTTTAAGTGCAGATTCCAATTTCAGAAAAATGGATTTGAGGTCGACAGATGGGACTGGATGGGTACTGTCGGCTGGGCTGGTGTCTGGTTCGGCGGGGATAGCCGGAGATCGTTTAAACTGGGCCAGCAGATCATCTCGGTGGACGGATCTATCCTCGATGAAGTTCATGGTCGGGCTGCTATCGGCATATATGTTCGCTTGTTCTATGATAGAACCGGCCAAGCAAGGCTTGTAGGGAGATAAAATATAGAGAAACCGAGAGCCCAATATAGTGTAGTATGTCAAAACATAAGTGAAGTAAGGCAAATCAGTGAGAAGAATATACTCACAAACGTGGGTTACCACACAGGCAACCACTGTATAAGCAGGTGAGGAGATTAGACCTGTCCTCACTCAGGATTAAGAAGTCGCTCTCTGTAGATGAGAAAAAGGGGTAGATCACCCCTCCACCAGGGGTGGACACGGTATAGCAGTAGGAGAACAGAGGCGCCAGCAGGATAAAAGTGGATAAAAACTTTAAAATTTGCTTGGAGGAAGTGGTGGACTTACCTCCATAAAGCAGACACGAAAGACTGTCTTTATAATAGTAATCACATTTATTATATGGTACCCCAAAAGTGCAACGCGTTTCGCAGGCCGAGCCCGCTTCATCAGGCAATAAAGTGGGGACAAAACTGTAGACAAGAGACAGTACATTATGCTATAGTGAATTCTGCAGTTACAAGATGCATATTAATATATTACATGTCATAAAGCATACCATATGTAAAATTGCTTTGTGGAAATAGCATAAAAAGTTGGGTGTACAAGTAAACAATAGGGGGTAGAGGCTATGGTGCTCGTGATAGTAATGGGCTATGGGGTATTTTTTACACAGATTTGCAATGAGTGGTATTGGTAATGAAAAAGGGTATGTGTCAGCAAGTGTAATGGGTAATAGAGCATTGAGAAGAGAACATGGGGGCAGAAATATAAGGTAAAGTGTGCAAATAAAATAACATAAAGAACTCACCAGAATTCCAGCAGTAGCAGGTGTAGCGCCTCAGTGGAGTGGTGAGGACACTCAACTCCTTATATATACACAGGTACTTGCTAAAAGGGCCAATTAGATGTGTGGGAAGTGTTAGGTGGGCGGGGTTAGGGTGAGTGTGCGAGCAGCCAATGGGTTCTCGCCATCTGTGTTCAGTGAATTGGGTTTTTGGGAAGGGTGGGTGGGGTTAGGGCGGGCTTGCGAGTAGCCAATGGGCTCTCACCACCTGTGTTCAGTGTGTTGGGTAGTTGGGGGGGGGGGGTGGATACTGGTATCATGGTTACCAAATGTGCAGCTGAGTACAGTACTAGCTAAATAGAGTACTGGTTAAGGGCACTGCCTTTGACGTGGGAGACCAGGGTTCCGTTTTTCCGTTTTTCTTTTATCTCTATTCCGTTTTTCTTTTATCTCTGGCCGCTCTCTTTTATCCTTTTATGTGTAATATTTTTAGTACTCCTATTTTTAGTACTTTTATTATTTATACTTGTATTTTTCATTTTTAATATAGCAACGTTCATCTTTACAACAATACCTCAGGCTAGATCATTATTTCTACATAGCTTTATATTTACACATCTGTATATTCACATTATTTATATCAATAATTAGAATTGTTCATGTTTTATACATCTTTATTTGTCTTGTTTTAACTTTGTCTTCTTCCTCCTTTTTATCTCATTGTTTTTACCATAATTTTTTTTTTTTTTTTTTTACCTTTCTGTATCAACACCAGCTATAATTTTGTTACATTACATTTGCGTTGCCAAATGTATTAATTTAATTCCTGCCATAATTAATATTATGTTCATGTATTATTTTCTTATTAACTATCCCCTGGCCGGGATTCGAACCCTGGTCTCCCACGTCAAAGGCAGTGCCCTTAACCAGTACTCTATTTAGCTAGTACTGTACTCAGCTGCACATTTGGTAACCATGATACCAGTATCCACCCCCCCCCCCCAACTACCCAACACACTGAACACAGGTGGTGAGAGCCCATTGGCTACTCGCAAGCCCGCCCTAACCCCACCCACCCTTCCCAAAAACCCAATTCACTGAACACAGATGGCGAGAACCCATTGGCTGCTCGCACACTCACCCTAACCCCGCCCACCTAACACTTCCCACACATCTAATTGGCCCTTTTAGCAAGTACCTGTGTATATATAAGGAGTTGAGTGTCCTCACCACTCCACTGAGGCGCTACACCTGCTACTGCTGGAATTCTGGTGAGTTCTTTATGTTATTTTATTTGCACACTTTACCTTATATTTCTGCCCCCATGTTCTCTTCTCAATGCTCTATTACCCATTACACTTGCTGACACATACCCTTTTTCATTACCAATACCACTCATTGCAAATCTGTGTAAAAAATACCCCATAGCCCATTACTATCACGAGCACCATAGCCTCTACCCCCTATTGTTTACTTGTACACCCAACTTTTTATGCTATTTCCACAAAGCAATTTTACATATGGTATGCTTTATGACATGTAATATATTAATATGCATCTTGTAACTGCAGAATTCACTATAGCATAATGTACTGTCTCTTGTCTACAGTTTTGTCCCCACTTTATTGCCTGATGAAGCGGGCTCGGCCTGTGAAACGCGTTGCACTTTTGGGGTACCATATAATAAATGTGATTACTATTATAAAGACAGTCTTTCGTGTCTGCTTTATGGAGGTAAGTCCACCACTTCCTCCAAGCAAATTTTAAAGTTTTTATCCACTTTTATCCTGCTGGCGCCTCTGTTCTCCTACTGCTATACCGTGTCCACCCCTGGTGGAGGGGTGATCTACCCCTTTTTCTCATCTACAGAGAGCGACTTCTTAATCCTGAGTGAGGACAGGTCTAATCTCCTCACCTGCTTATACAGTGGTTGCCTGTGTGGTAACCCACGTTTGTGAGTATATTCTTCTCACTGATTTGCCTTACTTCACTTATGTTTTGACATACTACACTATATTGGGCTCTCGGTTTCTCTATATTTTATCTCCCTACAAGCCTTGCTTGGCCGGTTCTATCATAGAACAAGCGAACATATATGCCGATAGCAGCCCGACCATGAACTTCATCGAGGATAGATCCGTCCACCGAGATGATCTGCTGGCCCAGTTTAAACGATCTCCGGCTATCCCCGCCGAACCAGACACCAGCCCAGCCGACAGTACCCATCCAGTCCCATCTGTCGACCTCAAATCCATTTTTCTGAAATTGGAATCTGCACTTAAAGACGAGTTCTTTCACTTAGCGGACATTGCTATGCAGCAGACATACATTGATGAAAAAATCTCACCCGATGGGATCCGAATTAAAACACTCACGGCTTTCCCTAAGGATCCTACCTTCAGTTCAGACTGGTACATTTACCTTGAGATCTGTACTGCTGGTATGATGGAGAGGATCATAGCTAAAAGAAAAACCTTAATTAGTGAATTGCAGCCCATCATAAATGAATGTAGGGATATCCTACTTAACCATAAAAACAGTGACCAATACCACCCCCTTATGTCAAATCTTACCTCCAGAGTTAAACGCTTCGAACTTGACATCACTGAGTCAAAACTTAAAAAACTGAACAGGGACCGTCTAGCGTATGGCTGAGCACCGGGAGAGGGAACGCAAGCACGTCCCACCCCCGCTTCTCAGCCGACGGGCCCCAACCCCCCCACCCCACCACCACCCCACTCATGAGTCTCAATATTCCCCCACCTCCATTTAGGTTCCCACCGTTCCCACCACCCCCCATTCTACTCCCCACACCAAAGGCACCAACACCTTTCATAGCATTTCCCCCACCACCCTTGCATACACCTCCAGCCTCACACACGGTTCCCCCACCACACCAGAAACCCTTACCCAAACCCCGCCCCTTTTGCGGGTGTGGCCCCACCTCCAAACAGTTTTGATTGCACAAAAAACCCCACAATAGCATCACAAATCCAACGCATCAAAACAACAAAAAAACTTCCGTTACTTCGACCCCCGTACTGGGGCCGGCAAAAAAACTAACAAAGACCAGGCAACTATCAAATTTAACTTTATACCGAATGGCCCCCCGGCTACTTTACTTAAAAACACCCAGGAAACCAACATCAGTCAATCTAATACCACTTCTACTATACCAGCTACCACTATTGCGGACTCACCCGTCCAAGCCTCCCAGATTAGCATATGCCACTCAGACTCCGACTCTCTTGACTTTACAATACACCCCACCCCACAATCCCTAACTAATCAAAACCCAATTCCGACCCAGGGCAACACACCACCACAACCCACATAAAATCCAAACTGATCTAAAACCTTTTCCAACCGGCTAATGACAATGCCATCTCCAGCAGTGAATCAGCTAACCACACCCTTTCTCCTCTTTTTTAGAACTCCCCTCAGCACTATCACAAAACATCCTCTCCACCCAATTACCAAGCCCGCGTTCAGAGAAGGTACTTTTCCAACTCACCAACAAGTCCAAACGACCACTACCAGATACAGAAAAAGAGGAAGCAGAGGGAAAAGGAAAAAGACAAACCATAAACACACCACTCCCCCCACAAATTCCAACAGATGTATCTTTAATCTGTCAGACCACATCCTTAGTACCCATGAGACCACCCTCTTAGAAAAAGGCTTATCTTTTTGCCCAACCAATCAAGTCAATACATTCGAACTTTTTTCAGATCTCAACAGCTATATCTGGAAACTAACACTTAAAAGACATTATGCCATCAAAACCTCAACCCACCGAAGATAATGCCCCTACCTCGCTTATCATCACCAACAATGATACC